>NC_142147.1:50272672-50427327 GCF_024610735.1 Ursus americanus | reverse complement strand
CTGCCGGTGGCTAAACCCCGCCTCCGCACGGAGTGGGAGGGGTCGCGCGGGCGGAGAGCGGAAGGCGGGGCTCAAGGAGCGTTGGCCAATAAGCGCGCGGCGTGCGGCGGCTGGGGCGGGAGGCGGAGTCCGGCAGGGGGATGATGTCACCTGGAGCTAGTGGCGCGCGGCGTGGAATGCAAGTTGCGACCCCGGATCTCGGAAGTGGCGCGCGCCGGCCCTAGCGCCGCACGGGACGCGAGGGCTGGACCGGCGGTGAGGTGGGAGTAAAGGTTGGATTTTAAGGCGGGGGCGGCTTCCGGAGACACGCGCTCAGGTTGGAAGGTGGGGTAAATGCCGGGTCGGCGAGTGCACCTTGTTCTGCACCCCCTGCGCCCACCTCGGGAATTGCATGCGGCACCTCCACCCCCCACGCTGATGATAGTACAGCCTGCAGGGCTCCCCTGGCGAACGAAGCTAATGGTTCGCTCCACCCCGCCCACACAGAGGCCGCCCACCGGCTCTGCAGCTTCTCAGGACTCCGCTGTCAGACCAACTACAGAAGGGGCTTGGCCTTCGCCCTCAGTCTCTCTTTAAGGGCAGGCGGCGTTGTCTTCGGTTACGACCCCGTACTGGGACCCAGACAGGGTCCCAGCCTCCGCCTTGGACTTATGCCTAGGAAGCCGGCCAGCCTCCGCCTTCAGACCTTGGGGGAAACGCTTCCTCTGCTCTCAGACTCTGAAAAGGGTTTCTTCCCGGCCTGCTCTAGATTTCAGCTTCTCTCCCTCCCCCACATCCCAAGACACTCTAACCCCACGATGCAAGACAGACACACAGACACTCAGTGGGGGTCAAAGATCTTTAAATAAGGAGCCGGTGACAATAAATACTGTACAGGGTAGGGCGCGGGGTGAGGGTCCAGATACTGTGGTTTCAGCCTCGAGACTCTAAGGACCTGCAGAGAGAGTGAAGAGATGGGAGCCAAGCTCAGGGGAGGGGACCCGGGGAGGCCTGGGAGAGAACCAGGACCGGGGTTCCAGAGCCAAGGGCCCAGGGAAGTGGATGATGGATTCCGGAGAGTAGATCTTGGGATGACAGTGAGCTGGGTGTCCCCAAGGGATTTAGCCAGAATGGCTTGTAAGAGCCTGGGTCGGGGTCAAGGGTCAGAACCCCAGGGAGAGGAGCCAAGGCTGGAGGTAGCCATGAAGGTCCCAGAAATCACTGGCCTGGTTTGGGACTCTGGGGATAAAGGAGGCAACAGGGGCGCCAGGGGTGTGGGGGCAAAGGGCTCACGAGTAGCTCTGGTGCTGCTGGCGCCGGCGGGCAGAGCGCATCTTCTCAAAGCGGGCCTCCATCTCCTCCAGGACGCGAGGTGTGTAACGCACTACCAGCTTCACGGAGCCCTGGGCTGCCTTCAGCAGCTCCACTGCCTTCTCGTGCTGCTCACCCTCAACGCTCTGCAAGGCAGTGCACAGACACCTGGGCCTGGGGCCTACCACCCACATCCAGCCCAACACTGGAAATGGGACCTGCTGTTGGTGGGCCTGGTACCAGCCCGAGATGTCAAGGCCTCGTGTCCCCCCTTAAAACCTTCATGTCGGGGACAAGCCCTATCTGCCCTCACTCACTAAGCCAGACCTCCAGGTCCATCTTTATCCCCTCTGTCCCCAAAGCCTGTTAATCCCCAGCCCCCTCCCTCTTGCTGACTCCCTCCTCTTTGTCCCCACCACCTGGCCCCAGCTCAGGCTTCATCCTCTCTCCAATGGACTTTCACCTAGCCTCCTCCCTAGAACTTCTGGCCTCCAGTCTCTGCCTTCAGTCCGTCCCCTATAGAGTCCCAAAGGGGTCCTTCTCAACCTCCAAGCTGAGCCTATCCTTCTATTCACAGACTTCCCATGGCTCCCCAGAACCCCTGAGACAAAAATCCCAGCTTCTCAGGCTGGCACTCAGGCCCTGCATAGCCAGCCCCCACTCCCGATCCAGCTGTACTGCCGTCTAATTCTAGACCTAAGCCCTTTCTGTTCGGCTCGGAGGAGTGTACAGTCACAGCCAGTGCCTACAACACCTTAGCTGCTAATACTCTTCTCTACCTTAGTTGCCTGGAGAACTCCTGGTCCTTCAAAACCCAACTCAAATGTTCCTTTCTCTGCAAAAACTTCCCTCATCTACACTAGTCTGGTGAGATCCACATTTGGGCTCTTGCAATGCTTTGTGCTTCTTCATTATTACCTCCCCAGATTAGGACTATTGCAGTCAATCTCCCGCACCAAGAAGGGAGTCCTTGAATATAGGAGCTGAGGCAAACTTCTCTCAGGGTCTGTAGCAGTGCCCAGCACGCAGTACTCCACCACTGCATGTTGAATGAATAACAGCAGGGACTGTGCTACCTCGAACAGAGTGTAAGCCCAGCCTCAGTCGCCACTCACCACACCGTTCACTGACAGCAGCTGGTCCCCGCGCTTGAGGCCTCCGTGGCGGTCAGCCACGCCTCCAGGGATGACACGGGAGATGTAGATGGGGGAGTTCTGCTCCTTGCCCCCCATGATGTTGAAGCCCAGGCCCTCATCTGTCTTGGGCAGCTCCACTACCCGGGGATGTGCGTGGCCCTCGCTGGCTGTGAAGGCAGCCACCGTGGCCTGGGAGAGAGAGAAAGCCCTGGGAGGTGAGGGCCGCTCCATGGTGCGCAGGCTGAATGGGGGGGGGGGGATCTGGGCCACGGAGAACGATTTGGGCCAGATCACTTTCCCACACAGGGGACGACACCTGCCACAGTTCAACACAAGCTCACACTGTAATAATGAGTGTCTCTTAATTCACTTTGGATGCTTCAGACATGTCAAAGAGAACATCTCCACTTGGTGTGAGCGTGTCTTAAATACTCAACGCTTGCCAATCTCGATTTTTAATAGAGAAAAACAAGGCCTGGAAGGAGCTGAGAGCCTCCAGGAAGCAGCAAGAAAGAGCATACAACTACAGTTTAAAAAGATTTCACTGTTTAGGGGCGCCTGGGTGGCACAGCGGTTAAGCGTCTGCCTTCGGCTCAGGGTGTGATCCCAGCATTATGGGATCGAGCCCCACATCAGGCTCTTCCACTATGAGCCTGCTTCTTCCTCTCCCGCTCCTCCCTGCTTGTGTTCCCTCTCTCGCTGGCTGTCTCTATCTCTGTCGAATAAATAAATAAAATCTTAAAAAAAAAAAAAGATTTCACTGTTTCATGCTATTTCATTGTATAGGTGTTCGAAGGTATCTTCTTGTCAGGTATATGGCACTAGTTTCCATTTGAAGTTGCTCAAGATGCCTTTATATGACATTTAAGTACAACATATGAGATTATAATATCAGTAAATAATAGTAACGCTGGTACATAGATTTGGCAAAAGTCATGAAAAAACAGGCATGCCTGACTTTAGGAAGTTACTAAGCTACACCATGCAGTTCAGTGGATACCATGAGGGATGGGTAGGGGGCACCCACCTTGGCTGTGGCATGGGCCCGGATCTCAGCACTGCCCGTGATGTCCAACGTGTCATAGAGCTGCTCATACACCTGGTGAAGACGCCGCAGCATCAGGGAAACAGCAGCTCCCTCCTCCCTTCGATGCCCGAGTCCAGGACCGCAGACCCTCCCACCCAAGGATCGGCCCCGCCCCCCGCAACCCGGAGCCCGAGGAAACTACAACTCCCGAAGAACCCCGGAGCTAAAGCGCGGGCACCCCAAGGCGGGCCGCCCCCGGCGCTGCTGGGAGGCGTAGTCCCTGGGCTCCGGGCGACGACCAGGACAGCGGCCGACCGCTTGTGCCCCGGCGCCGCGCTGCTCTCACCTCCCGGATGGCAGAGCAGAAGCGGCTCTGCAGGACTCGCTGGAGGGCCTGCAGCTTCTGCGGGGGCAGCTCCCCACTGCGCTGGAGCCGCTCGAGGAGCTCCACCGCTCGGGACACGTCTGCGGGGCGGGGGCGGGGCGCAGAGACACAAAGTCAGAGACGCGGAGAAGCACGGAGAGATGCGGCCAGAAGCCGAGTTAAGGGCGAGCGCTGACGGATCCCGGGAAAGACAGCCGAGTCCCAGTCGGACACCCGCAGAGTCGCCGGGGGCAGGGGAGACTGCGGCCGGCCAGGCGCCCTGCGCCCCAGGATGTCCATACGCACACAGGAAGAGCTGTGCAGTGGGCGCCCCTCCTGGGCCCTCTAAGCCCACGGACCCTCCCACACCCACAAACCGCGGCGCCCCGCCCCGCCCACCCCCGCTCGATCTGCCCGCCCACCCGCCGGGGCCTGGCTGGGGAGGGGCGGGGACCGGGGTCCGGGACGCGGGCCGCGGCCGGTGGGCAGGGCCCCCTGGCGCGCTTACCCCGCTCCAGCCCCAGCGGCTCCACCAGCGCAGCCATGTCTGCGCCGCCGCCGCCGTGAGCCGCCCGCCTGCCCGGTCTCCGGCGAGGGGGGCGGGGCTAGGTGAGGCCACGCCCCGGGCGGCTGGCGCCCCCTGCGGGGGCGCGGCCCGACGTGCGCTCAGCTCCGGGCGCCGCGACCGCCCCACCTGCTGCCACGCCTGTCTGGCTGCCCAGCCCACAGTCGCCAACCGTCTGTCCCGTTTGCGACCCCTCTTCTTGCAGCTTGTTTGCACCTCCTTCTGTTTCACTGCCCTGCCCGCTACACCTGTCTCTCCCCCTTTCTTTTTTCTCCATGTTCACCGGACAAACGTTATGTTAAACATCTGGACACGATGGTGAGCAGGGCAGACAAGCCCACTGCCCTCAAGGAGCTTGGTCTGTGCGGGAGGGGAGGTAGACAACCAACTACGGCTGTGATGAGAAACTGGGAGTGAAGACGTGGTGTTCTAGGAGGGCCACTGACAATCCTTGGAGGGAAGATCATCAGGAGGTGGGGCGTGAATCATCTTCCAGGCAGAAAGAGCCCACGAAGTAAGAACTGGAATGGTTCATGATGGCGAGAAGGTAGGCAGGACGCAGGTCATGCACGGCCTTGTGTGTTGGCGTACACATGAGGACTTTGGACTTCATGGAAACTCCTGAGAGTAAAATGTGATATTCAAATGTGTATTTTAAGATCCGTGTAGCCACGGTGCGGGGACTGGATTCGATCGCAGCAATAGTGGGAGCAGGGGGACCAGCCAGAAGGCTCTCCCAGCAATCCTGAGATGGCTTGAGAGTGGATAGGAGACAGGAAGGACAGGTGGACAGATTTGGAAATGTCTGGACCTGTCTTGGTGATTAGTTGTGTTCATTAGCTGGGGGCAAGATAATATACAGTGAAGAGGCCCTGGGACTGAATCCCTGAAACTCCTAACATTTCAAAGTTAGGAAGAAGATAAAGAATGGCAGGAAAGTAGGAGGAAAACCAGGTGGGAGGAACCGTTAAGAATGCTTTTTAAAAAGAAATGGGCAGTAGGATCAGATATACTCTAGAGAGGCCAAAGAAATGTAGGAAACGTGGACAAGACTGTGGAAAATCTGACTGCTGCCCACCACACCATTAGCTGGAAGGGGAAATGGAATCCTGAAAAGGACTTTTGCCAAGTGAGAGGAATAGAGCAGGTATGTCTATCCCTCTCCTTTATAGTATTTCTTTTTCTCTCATTTTAATAACAACACTAACAAATGTTCACAGTGAAAACAAAATCAAAGAACACAGAAGGGCTAATATTGAAAAGCACCAGCTCCTGTCCTAACTCTCCCTGCTGCAAGAGGCAACAATTTACAGATGTTTTGCTTGTGTACCTAAGTAACCCGCTATTTCTCAATTTATCAATTTTAGGTATTAGTAATATATTACATATTGATTTTCTGCTCTTACAAACTTTCTGCTCTCTTCCCATGGTAGTTTTACGCTACCAGTTTTTAGGGCAATCAATAAAGGGCTCACATTATGTCTAAGTACTGACTGTTTAGTACTAGAGAGCCCAAGCAGTGTTCTGTGATTACATTTCCTTTCCTCAACAGTTTTCCTGCAACTTCAATCTGCTTTTCTTTCACGACATTCTCAATTTTTCAAACTTGCCGTCACAACATATTTTACTCCATCTTTTTAAGGCAGGTTTACTGAGAAATAATCGACAAGCATCGCTGCGGAAGCTTAAGGTACGCATGCAGCACGATGGTTAACGTGCATTGTGAAATGAGAAATTCCATCAGTTCAGCGACTGAACCTTTTATGCTGAAACTCCTTGGAAGCGTGAGTCCTCTGACTCCAGCCTGGACTAGGGACTCTAGAAACTGCCATCGTGGGATTTTCCCTGCTGCTCTGAATGGGATCCAGTTTCCTCTCCTTTAAATCCCTTGTTTTGGTGCCGTTAACTTACTTAAAAGATCGTGAGGTTTCTCTTAATCTCAAGAAAGTTTCTCTCTTCCCGCCCCAGCACTTCTAATGTGTTATAACAGGAACATTTCGGGTTATGTGGTATCTGATTAACTGCAAAATGCACCTAAAATCTTAATTTGTTATTGTTCTCAGTTCTAAAGTTTAATTTTTTTTTTCTTTTAAAGATGGCGGATCTCTGTTAAAGCTCTCCATCCTTTCCTTGTTTTGTGAGCCTATAGTTATTTCACTCCCTGATAACTCCCAGCATCAGAATGCCTGGGTCTCTTGGCTACTTTTCCCTTGGTTTTCAGCAACTCTTCTTTCCAGAATGCCTGATTTTTTAGTAAATGCTGAGCATTGTGTACTAAAAAATCACAGAGGCTCTGAATTACATCTTCCCCCAAAGCGCTAAGTCCTCTCCTAGCAGGGAGGTCACCTACAAATCCTGAGAGGTCTACTTTCAGGTTTCCTCGCGCTTGGTCTGTTTCACTTGTGGCCTTACTCCAGTATGCTGGAGCTCTGGAGATCTGTCTTGCACTGACAGCAAGCAGTTTAGCAGCTGGCAAGTGCCTTGAGGGAAGACTGCACGTAGATCTGGGGGCTCAGTGCCCCATCTGAAAATTCTGCCCTCAAGTCCAAGCTATGCAGTCCGACCAGTGTGAACTCAGCCCGATGGGCTGCCGCTGAGTCAATCCCCCTCCCCACCCTTAACTGGCAAATGCCCTCGAGGAAAAAGAGAGGGTAAGTATGAAGTTCACCTGTGTGCTTTCCTTTTCTTAGGCGTCAGACACCCTCGAGTCAAGCTCCCCGGTGCCTTCTGCAAGCTGCTTTTGCACATCTTGTCTCGGCTTTATGTAACTGCCCTATGTCACGCTAGCCCAAAACACTGTTCTTCACGGCCAATTCACAGGTGCAGTATCTGAGATATCTGTAAGAACATACTAATTAGAGGCACTGAATTCTTTTATTCCCTAAATTCTTCCAAGACAGTTTTTCCATTCAGCTTCTGGTCTCCGGCAGGATTTGCTCCATTGGCTGTCATCCTTGTATGCTTATGTAAAATGAGGCAGTTAAAAAGCATACTCCTTGGGTCAGATCTAACGGACAGGCCACCTCTGGGTTATCAGGCCAACTTTACCTTTAGACTGAGAAACTCCTCACACAAAAATAGGTCCTGTGTTTGCCTACGCAGAAAATGCCTGGCTCCTAGGCATCCATCCCGAGGGCTGAAACGGTTGTCAGACATTCCTGGCAGAGATTTTGAAGTCCGCTGAGCTTGTTGTACCTGCAGCTGTGGTCTCGAGCCCCTATGGGCTTCTGCGAGGCTGACTGGCTTCCTTCTCAACGGTCACCAGACTGAAGTGTCCTCACCATCACCTTAGTAATCTCCTGTCCGGAAATGGCTGGAATCTCAACTGCTGATGGAACCTCTGCGGGGTTTCCTGTTAATCCTCCACTGTCGCTGGCAGGCATGAAGTAAAAATACTCGCGGTGAACTTGCGGGCATGAACCGAAGGCCCTTTGCCCTCCCAGCCCCGTGCAGCTGCTCTGCAGCACCGCATCTCATCCCTCTGCAGCCTTTCCCTGCTCTCCAACTCAGACCACAGCTTCCCTTTCACACAAACCTGCAGCAATTTAGTGTCTAGAGCCCCATCCGACCACCGAGGCAAGGGTAGGGACAGCCCCAAAGGGAATGTGTGAAAGACAAAAAAAAAAAAAAAGAAGAAAATCACAAAGGGATGAAAGACCGTAAAGGAGGGAACCCTTACAGAGCACCTCCTTCTTCCATTTTAAGCAGGTCTGGTGTCATGTGGGCAGCCCCAGGCTTAGGTCATAAAGCCCAAGTCCTTGGCAGGCCCTGGGACTCAAGCCAAAGTAGGGCTATCAACAGTCAGGTGATGACCTTCATGGGAAGGCATGAAGAGCAGTGAAGAAGAAACAAAAGTGCTCATTATCAACAGGAAATTAATTTTATTTTTAAATCTGAGGGGCCAGAACAAATGAGACTCCTACCCTTGGCTGGCAAACTTAGGTGGTGGCCAAGAAGGTCAGGGAAGAGGACGACAGCAGAGGGGTGGGTAGGAACACGTCCAAACAAAACAGGGGGGAGGCCCTCTTCATTCTGGTGCGGCCTCCATCAAATACCCGTTCTCCGGAGCCAGATACCCATCACCTCCCTCAGACTCCATGTACATGTCTCGGCTTTCATTGCCCAGACCCTCCAGCCCGTTGTCCTGGCCGCCACCACCCCCACCTCGGGCCTCATCCCTGCCCCGTTCGCCACCCCGCTCCCCCCGCTTGTGCTCGCGATCCCGGTCTCGGTCACGGTCCCGACGCCGCTCCCGCTCGCTCCGGTGGCTCCGACGTCGTTCCCGGTCTCGATCCCGGCCCTTCTCCTCTGGACCATCAGGACCATCAGGACCCAGCTCCCCAGGAGGCCCATCATCAGGAGGCGCGTCACCAGCCTCAGAGGGCTCTGCCATGTCGCCACCACCTCCGCCACCACGCAGCTCCTCCTTGCGCTCCCGCTCCCGGCGTGCCCGCTCGCGGCTCCGGCTACTTCGCCGCTTCCGTTCCCGGTCCTTGTCCTTGCTACGCTCCCTGGAGCGTCTCCGCTCCTCCTTGTCGCGACTCCGTGAGCGCCGCCGCCGGTCCCGAGAGCGGGAGCGTCGCCGTTCTCGTTCCTTGTCTCGCTCGCGGCTTCGTTCCCTGCGCTCCCGCTCGCGGTCCCGGTCCCGGTCCCTGTGGGGAAGCGGGGAGGGGCCGGGCCTGGATGAGGTGGGCAGAGGTTTGCGGCAGGGCTCCCCCACGTGACCACCCCCATCCCAGGAAACCAGTTGCCCAATCTTACCTCTCATCATAGCGGGAAGTATCGTCCCGGCCAGAATGCCGGATGTTCACGTCAGCCCCGCCTCTTCTGGTCCCACCTAGGCCACCTCCTGGGGTGGGAGTGGGGGAGAGAGGATCAGTCTGGGCAGGGCGCTTAGGGAAGGGAAATGAGGGGCACCAAAGAGCAAAGGGAAGGACTGCAACCACGTTTAACAGGACAGCCATGCTTTACAGAGATGGGAGCTCTTTCTCAAAGTGCCAGCTGGGAAACACCTGCACTCAGACTCCAAAGCACATTCCCCTCACAGGCAGGTACCACCAAGCCTCGCAAACCCTTCCCACTCAGTGTCCTCCTCCTCACACGAACCAAAGCCAGTGACTTTTTTTTTCTTAATATTTTTAAGATTTTATTTGAAACACAGCATAAGGCGGGGAAGGGTGTGCAGAAGGGTGGAAGATGGGGAGAAGCTGACTCCCCGCTGAGCAGGGAGCCCGGAATGGGGCTCCACCCCAGGACACTAAGAATTATGACCTTAGCTGAAGGCACTTCACCAACTGAGCCACCCAGGCGCTCCAAGCCAGTGACCTTTCTAACTGATCTGCCTCAAAGCTTCCAATGGCTTCCCACTGTCCACTTTTCAAACCAGGGGCTCCTGGTTCTTTACGTTCTGGGCGGTTCTTGATCCCCTTATACTCTCCATCTCCTTTCTGCCCCAGTTTGGGTTCATCTCTTTCCCTAGAATCTTATCTTCCCTCTGAACTTATTCACCTGTTACAGGTTAGCCCGAACATCACTTGCTCAGAAAGCCTTCCCTGACCTACCAGATTAAGCTGTTCTTCACTATATACTCACAGACCATATACGTTTCCTTCCTGAAACTTGCGGGGAGCTTCACATTTAATACATCTGTGAGCTGAGGAATGCTTGCCTTTCCCGGCAGACTATTACGCACCACACAAGTTGGGACTGTGTCTGGTTTTGCTCGTTGTCACCAGCACGTGTGGTACAGCACCCACAATATGAAAGTCTATGTACTGTAGTCAGATGACTGACTGAACAACTTTAAGTAGCAATAGAGAGCTCCTTCTGCAGATGAGAAAACAAAGACAGTCACTTGCCCACGGGGACTTGGCAACGAAGGTGCAGAACTGGGCTAGGGCTCCCAGCCAACTCCAGAACTTGCCCTTTCATGCACCCTTCTGCACCACCCGGACTAGAAGAGAGCTTCAGTGAGGCAGGCCCGAGTTCCGTATAAGGAAATGACTTTTAGCAGTGCCGGTGAAAAAGGAGAAAGGCCACTTGGAGAGCAAACATTCTACCCGGGACGGGCAACCACCACGCATCTGGAACATCACAGGCATAGCACAGAACAGACTACCGTCTTCCGTTCTCAGGTCATGCTCCAGCTATGGATCCCATCATCAATTTGATGGCTTGCAACCCATATATTAAAATACAAAATAAAACAACAGAATATAAAATACTAGTACTACCCGTAGAAAAGATAATTACTGTTCATAAAGCTTTTGTTTTGGGTGATATTTTTCCAAAGATATATACTGGGTCAGATGTACTGGGATTGCTATCACAAAGTTTGAATGCCAACTGAACTAGAAGATTCTGGGATTCCAGCACTCTACAGCAGAAAAGAGCAGACTGTGAAACACTCACTGCACCCTAGAGAAATGAAGGAAAGACAAGAACCTATCTACTGTTCCGAGACTCAGCAGGTGAGAGTATGGTCTAGGCCGCAGAGGCCAGTCCAGGGTGGGAACAGTGCAGGCAGGGGAGTAAAAGCAGGTAGTACCGCACCTGCCTGAGGTGTCGGCCCGGGGAGGACCATCTCTCTTGGAGAGCGGTCACTCACCCTCGCAGGAGTAGGTCCTTCACATGCGTGTTTGGATGGCAGGACCACAGCCCCAGGTCCAGGCCCAACGCCGAGCCACTTAGCTCCAAGCACCCCAAAGCATAGAGACTCAACTAGGACTAGGTGTAAGAGCAGAGCAGGCACGGGGTCCGTGCAGGGAAACACAGAAGAGACCGGTTTGCAAAGACAGCAGGCAGGGTGGAAGCAAGCTGCTGTGACGCCAGAGGTGGCTCTTGACAGCTTTAAGGTCTGGCTACCAGGTCCTCTGGAGGCCCACTGGGATCACACACCTCTGGGCTCCAAAGGACCCCCAGAATGCTCTACCAACAGGCTCCTTTATGCTTTAAAAAGCTCAAACGTATTTCTGATACTTGCAACCAAACTGACCTTGACCGACACAGTGAATAACAATCAGAGACAAACAGAGGCTGTCTAGTCTTGCTCTTGACTAAAAAACGTGGTACACAGCTGGTAATCAATGAATAAACAAACGGGCAAGAGCAAAGAATACGTGGATGAGAGAGTGACATTTACAAGCCCTACCACATGCCACTTGCCAAGCTGGGCATCTGGTATGCTGAGCTCAGTGAACTCTGAGGTTATCCCCACTTTCCAGGATAAAGGAAAATGAGGCAGAAAGAGGGGAAAGCCACCAGCTAGTAAGTACACAAGCCGGCATATGATCCGAGACTCGCCTCTCCAGGCCAGAGCTCCCGCTCCTAATCAGTAACCCAGAATGAGAAGACAGCCACCAGGAACGATGATGGTGACTAAAGGAGCTGAAGGAGGAAGGGAGGATGTGATGAGCAGCCAGGCAAGCAGAAAGAGGAAGGGAACACAGAAAGCAGCAGAGGACACAGAAGGGAGTCAGGCCCACCAGGGTCCAGCCGGGACAGGAAGTGCTCACCTAGCCGCCGGGGCCGCCAGCCCTTCACAGTTCGGCCCCTCTCCACGTCCACAAGGACTCTTCTGCCATCAATCTTCTTGCCGTCTGCGTGCTTGTAAGCGGCTGCAACAGATGTGGGGAGGGGGGAGGGGGAGGAGTCCCCAGAGGGTCCTCTAGTCAGGACAGGGCCCAGCTCTGCGGCATCCCCACCCCCGCATCCCCATCAACACACTCTGTGCGCACGCGCACACTCACGCACACGCCCACCAGACAGCCAGGCAACTGACAGCCAGACCAACCCTCTCCCAAACCAGGAGGGGCCTGCTCCATCTCGGCACCTGTTTATCACCCCCCAATCACTATTGGGGGGGAGCAAGACCCCCCCCCGACCACCATGCCCCTGGGCTCCCAGGCCCTTCCTACTCCCATTCGACAGAGCAGCCCCCTCCCGCCCAGGCGGCCAAAGTCGCTGCAAAGAAACTGGAGGTTAACTTAAGGCCGGACTCTGCTGCGGGGGAGGGCTCCTCCACAACCCCAGGCATGCACCCTAAAACGTCATGCTGGGGAGGAGGCCCAGCTGGGCCGCTCTGCACCCCAGTGCACACCGGTTTTCCTTTTCGTTTTTTGAGTTTTTTGGGGGTGGGGGCGGAGGTGAGCGTGGGGGGAACAGACATCAGAACAGAAAATGAACCAGGAAAGGTGGGAGAATTCTTTAGGAGATGGCAGGGAGCGGAAGGGTGGGTTATGGTGCTCCCAGGGGGCCTGGCGGGGCCCCCTACAGCAGCTGGGGGAGAGGGCAAGTGGGGGGAGGCAACGGGAGGCGTGCGGTGCTACTGACAATTCCTGCCTTACCTGAGCCGACTGACTGCCACCCAATCCCAGCCCCCATTCCATCTCTCCCTCCACACCCCCAGCTCAACACACGCTGGGAGGCCAACCCCAGCCGGAGCCTCTCGGGAAGGGTGAGGAGTAGAGGGGGAGATTCGGGGAGAGGCATGTTCCTGCTCTTGGGCAGGGCACAGCGATGGGCAGGCCCGATCCCCGGGCCTGTCTCACACGGGGCGTCGGGAAGGCCAAAAAAGCCCGTTTCCCACCCCCAGCCCTGGCCTAGGGGGTTGTCCTCAACCAACCACAATACCCTGCCCCGCCCCAGCCCTCTCCCCCCCAAATAACAACCAGAGGAAGAGAAAAAGGTGCCATTTACCGATGCCGGCCTTGCGGGTGTCCAAACCGAGCGGGATGGGGGGGGCTCGGCAACTCCTGGGGGCCTGGCGAGGAGGCGGGCTTCCCGGGGGGGGACACGGGACCGCTTACCTGGAGCCCCCAAGCTTACCTGAGCACGCGCACAGACCCCACACCCACCACCATGGGGTCAGCTAAAGCTACAGGGAAGGGAAGTGGGGGGTTCTAGGGAGCCACAGAGAGGGAGAGGAACCACATCTCCTGCACCACCTGGAGACAGGCAGAGGAAGTGGTGGACCCCAAAAAAACCTCATGGAGGCCTTGAAAGGGGGAAGACAAGGATTAACATCAAGTCTAGGAGCTGGTAAAGCCCTGGGACTCGCTTGTTGAATTTAAAAAGAAGGCTGGGGAGGCCTTAGCGAACCTGTCCACCCTCACCTTTCCCAGTAAAGTCCACACTGAACTAGGCACACGCCCCACCCCCTCGCAGCACATAGAAGGACTTTTCCACCTCGAACTCCACACTCCCTCCCACCACCTGCCACTCAAAGGCTGGCACACAAGGGGACAGCCTGGGGGGTCCAGGAGATGGAGTGCTGCCCGTGATTTGAGGAGGAGGGGCCATTTGGCCCCCGAACCCAAAGGAGGGTAGTGGGGGAAAGGGATTTAAGGACCGGGAACACAGTCAAGCAAAGGAACCCTGCTCTGGTTCAGTGTCCCAAACCCCAGAAGAGGCCCAACCCAGGAGTACCAACAAAGAAACCATGTGACATGTGTACTTCTAGGCTTCTCTTTCTCTCCCTCTCTTAGGTCTCTAGACAGTGGAAGGGTCTTAAGTAAGATCTACAACACCTTCAGCTGCTTGCAGCCTGTCGCTCGATCCCTCCCACACCCCAAACCCCAATTCCATGCACTCTGCAGAGTCGCTGGGCACCACAGCCCTTTGGTAGGCCTCAACCATGGTAAGGCAGACAGAAAAGGGGCACAGCACCCTGAGTCTAGCAACCAGAAAGATTCTCCAGGGCCACCACAGTGACAGCCCCACAGAAGCACGGGGCCCGGGAGCAAAGGGTTGAAGGGTTCCACACGGAGCCCTCGCCCTAGTGCGTCCTGTCTTCAGTATTCCCGTAACCTTGCCGCTGATGTCATGAAGCCAGGTAAGTCAGGGGTTGGGTGGAGCCCAACTGGAGAGGCCGGCTGCCTTTCCCATCAGGGTTCATCCTTCCCTTCCTGGGATCAGCCAGATTATCAGAGAGCATATACGGATTGGGGGAAGGGGTGGTAGGAGGGACAAAGGGCACCCAAACAAGGAAAGGGTTCTGGGTGCGGGGAGGCTGAGGGGGCAACTGGGGATGGGAGGAGGGATGCCTCACTGCTCCTGAGCTGCCTGGCTAAGCTGGGCTGGTGTGCGGTGCTGAGTGATCTTACCCATGATACAAACCCTTATACCAACCATACACTGAGGTGTTGTAAGGGGAGCGTAAGCATCAGCTGCAAGCCAGCTGCGTGGTGGCTGCAGTGACAATAAGAACAGTCAATTAATACGGCGGCCCCTGGACACGCCGCAGCCCTGCCCGCCCCCACCCACCCATCCCTGCCCATGTGGACGCCGCCGCAGCCTCAAAGGGGGCTTTGGAGATGTGGGGGCAGGCGCTAAACACGCCTACCAACCCACTGCCCGCTGAGGAACAGGGTGGGGGGCCAGGGGTGGGGAGGTGGAGGGTCGGGTGGCCCAGCCCCAGCTCTGCTGGGGGGGAAGAGAGGGCAGGTTCAAAGGCCAGTCCTCATTCCAACCTGGCCGCCCCCAATACTGGTGGGGGGGAATGGGGAGAGGCTCCCCGAACATCCGACCCCTCCCCCCCACCTCCAGCTGGCCCCAGCCCCGACCCAGTTCCCTCCTTGCCCCTGAGGTTCAACGTGTGACACTTACCTCCCCAGGTTCACACACACACACACGTTGTGGGGGATTTTGGTTTTTGTTTTTTAAAAAACACGTATATAAAAAAAAAAAAGATATATCAGAAACAGAGGGAGGAGGAGAAAAGACATCGCTAATGTCAGGTTTGGCAGGGTGGGAGGTGGGGACAGACGACGGGAAGGGGCTGGGCAGCAGAGAAGAGAGAGGGTCAGAGGGCAGGGCTCAGGCCGGAGGTACTCACAATGCATGTCTCGCTCATGTTCGTACTCGATGAAGGCATAGCCGCGGGGCTTTCCTGACCGCTTACTGTACACCATGTGTATCTGGGGGGCAAGAAGGGGGGCACAGGCAGAGATTGGTTCTCAAAGAAATCCCACCCATTCAAACGCAGATGCCTTGGACCCTCTCCCTGTCCTCAAGAGCCCAGAGTGACTAAGGCTCGGATAGTGCTGGGCTCAGCAGTGACTGCGCACAATGACCTCCAGCCCTCACCACTGCCCAGAGAACTTAAGTGACTTTTCAACGGATTCAAGACATGTCAGTTCAACATAAAGCTTTGCCCTAAAACAGGAGTCAACACACACATTTGCACTTTTTCTCTAAAGGACCAGACAGCAGATACTTCCAGCTCTGAGGGCCTCAGTCTGTCAACTACCCAAGTGTCTTACAGGAACAGCAGCCAGAGGACAGTGAGCAAGTGGGCTTGGCTGGTTACCAAATAAGCCCTTATTTACAAATAGTAAGTTTACAGTTTGCCGACTTCTTAGCTTTACTCCTGCTACCCAGATTTGGCTGTGTGTAAGCACAGGTCACGGCTTCCGAAGCCTCAAGATAACGGGATGCAGCCTTGGGGCTGGGAGCCAGCCTTCTCCCTCCCCCCGCCCCGTTCCAATTCCAGTAGCCGAGGCCCCAGTTCACTCACTCTTTTGATGGGTCCGTACACCTCAAACTCTCTCCGGAGCTTGGATTCTGTCGTGTCATAGTTCTACCAGGAGACAGATACACAAAGTTAAGTGGGAGAAGTGAGCCATCCCAAAGCCCTCAGAACATTCCAGGACTTAGCCTGTTGTCCTTTGTCCCACACATAAGCTCTCAGCAGCCCAGGGTTCTAGGCTCCTCTGGGGCTCCAGGGGCGGGGAGCTGGGGACTCACCACTCTAGCCACAAAGAGAGTCTTGAAGGCATCACCCTGAGCATTGGGATCATTGTGAGGGTCCCCTGTGCAGGAAGAACACAATGTGTAAGTACAAGGCATCAACAGGCTTGCCATGTGAGACAGGCAGAGGCCCACGAGACAGAAGAAACCGGCGGCGACCTGGAGACCTTGGGCATGCTCCTCTCTCCAGCTTCCCTAGAACGCAGTGGTCTTTATCTGAGTAGCCAACTGAGGCTGATGGGGGAAGGGGATAGGCTGACCTCAAGCTGACTGGATGGGGCCAGCCTAAATGCCATTTCAGCCCTACACACGCGAAGACTCCAGTCCCTTCCTGGGGAAGACGAGGTGTCTCTGAGGCGGTGCCATCACTCCAGGTGTCAGTTCCTCCCTCACCTGTGCGGCCGCAATGCCACCCGACGGCAACGCCTGCAACTACAGCCCCAGGGAAACCTTCCATCAAAGCTGGGAGAGAGGCCAGGAGAGCAGGAGCCTTGCTTTCTTCCCGATGCACTATGGCCTGTGCCTCAGGGAGAAAGCCAGGCCACAAGATGCGGATCAGATTCTTACTCCCACAAGGCCACTGAGGAATAACCATCTCTACAGACGGGAACCAAAATCTATTACAGAACTCTTTCCAGGGGCACCTGGGTGGCGCAGTCGTTAAGCGTCTGCCTTTGGCTCAGGGCGTGATCCCCGTGTTCTGGAATCGAGCCCCACATCAGGCTCCTCCGCTATGAGCCTGCTTCTTCCTCTCCCACTCCCCTGCTGCGTTCCCTCTCTCACTGGCTGTCTCTCTGTCAAATAAATAAAATCTTTAAAAAAAAAAAAAAAAAAAGAACTCTTTCCAGAGGTGATTCCGATGGCTCAGGCCTGGGAAGAAGTCCTTTTCAGACTATGGTGACCCAACCCCACACAATGGCCCTCGACTCCCACCAGGGCCCCAGAAGCGACCTGCACAGTGCCCAGCGGAGGCGGTTTTTCCATGACACAGGGCCACCCTTAGAATGACCTGCCACATTGTGCGGGAATATGAGAAAAGGAACATTAATAATTGACTGCACATATAATTAGGCCCCGACACTGTGCTGGATGCTGAGGAGTAATCATTTTGCAAATGGAAACAAAACCAACCCCTGAAGCACGGAAGAGGAAGAAGTGTCAGAGCAGCAAAGAGGCCAAGCCCAGTTTTACACCCCAGCCCGACCTCACAGGCCGGGGTTCTAACTCCCAGGCTCCATGCTGAATGTCTAGGCACTAGCTTCTCAGGAAGATAGTCTAGGTGTTGTAGGAAGCCAGAGAAATAAAGTTCCAGATCTGTTTCCGGTGAGAGGGCTACACTGCAAACATAAATCAAGTGCAAGCTGACTTGAGAGAATTTACTACAACTCAGTGGACTGAGCCCATTTAAAGGAACTACCTGGAAACTAATGGCAGCCTTTGAAGACAACCCCATCTTTGAGCCTGCCCCCTTCAGTTGCTCACCCTACCTCGTCCCTCTGCGCTGTCATTTTCTGTGCCCTGGTCTCTCAAACTGCACCAGGCCGCTCTCATCCATTCATCTAACGGGTACCTGTGAAGTACTAGCAAGTGCCTGGAGCTGTCATTAAGGTGTCGGGGATTCAAAATGAACCAGACAGGGGCGCCTGGGTGGCAAAGCGGTTAAAGCGTCTGCCTTGGGTTCAGGGCGTGATCCCGGCGTTATGGGATCGAGCCCCACATCAGGCTCCTCCGCTGGGAGCCTGCTTCTTCCTCTCCCACTCCCCCTGCTTGTGTTCCCTCTCTCGCTGGCTGTCTCTATCTCTGTCAGATAAATAAATAAAATCTTAAAAAAAAAAAAAAAAAAAAAAACAAAATGAACCAGACAAAAAAGATCCCTGACCTGCTGGAGATCAGACACAAATGCAGGGAGGCAGACCATAAACAAAATAAGGAAACCACCCAATTCTATCAGTGACAGAGCCAGGCAGAAGAGATGTAAGGGGAAGGTCAGGAAAGGCCTCACTGGGATGAGGACATCTGACTGAAGACCCGGAAGTCTCACAGCAGCAACAGGAAATGCATCTGCCAAGAGCAGGCAGTAGGTGGTCGAACAAGTGCAGCAGGAATGCAGCAGTGGGACCACCGATGGCTGCCTGGGGAGTGCACTTCCTGGCGCGCAGCGTGGAAGTGCCAGCAGCACCGTGGGTACACGGCGGCGGCAGGCTCTGTGGTTCCCGCTTACCCAAGGGGCCCACGAATGTGACTAAAGGTCAAAGTGCAGCCGAGCCAACAGTACCCCTGTACCAGAAAAAAGACCCCTCAGCACAATGACGGTGGCAAAGAACTAAAGTTGGTCAGCAGTTCACCAGTCCGCGCACATGCGCACACATACCCACGGCACTTCTTTGTGCTGGCCACTTTGCCTTTGGGAAATCCTTGGCTAAAGGGATTATCTAGGTAGCGACCCAGAGCAGGGGCTCAAAGAACTGTTCTGTGCGGTGGGGAAACCTCATGAGACTTTTGGATGGTGGGGAAAGCATCTCGGAACTCTCTCTCTCTCGGTAAGCATATTAGGCCTCAACGAGCCTCGATTTTCCTTGTCTTAAAAATACGAGTAATAACCCCGGCCACGCTTGGAAGCTGTGAGAAATCAATAGTATAAAGTACACCAACTGCTTTGGAAGGGATGAGGTCCCCTCAAAGGGTAGCTGTTAACTGGGACAAGGCACAGCAAGCTTCTGTAGTGGGGATAGAGGCTCTCGGGGGCATAAAAACCCTCATATACTTGATCCATTCTTTTTTCTTTTCAATTATGCAGAAGTCCAAACACGTAGGGAAGCAGAAAACAATATAATGAAGCTCTAGGAGCCAGCTTCAATTACCAACGCTTGGCCACATTCGTTTCATCTCTACCCCCATCCCACCAAAGTATTTTAGATCAAACCCCAGATATACCATTTCTACCTCTGACAGACTTTTTAAGAACCCAGAACCACCATACTGACATTGCACCTTAACACGTTATGTCAGTTCCTTAACTGGAGACCCAGTGTTCAAATGCCCATTATTTCAAAACCGGATGTTTATAGTTAGCTCATTTAAATCCAGATCCAAACAAGCTCCACGCATGTCACGTGCCTAACAGAGCTTCTGATTCTTTCGTCCACAGGGTCCGCTCTCTGCCCCTTTTCCTTGTCATTTACTGGTTAAAGAAACTGGGTTACAAGTTTGTTGTATACAACTTCACACGTTCTGGATTTGGCTGACTGCACCTTCGTGGTGTCGTTTAACACATCAAGACCCCTTCTTAAAGGGGGGAAGATAACTTCCAAGGGGACAAGTGATTAACCCAAGGCCACCTGGCTGCAAGTGGCAGAATCGGGGTTAAAGCGCACATGGGTCAGAGCGCAAGGCCTGTGCCCTAGCAACGGACTGGAAAGACTCCCCAGACTAACTGCGGCCAACAACTGTGTGCGCCAGGCCCTACAGGGGAGGCGCCGTCACAGCGAGCAAATCCCATCGAAACCCTGCTCTCTCAGTGCAACCGCGAACCTCCAGTGGAGAGAGAGATTCTCTTCAAATCCCCCATGCAGACTGAAGTGACCACCCTGCGGCGGGACTCGGGGCTTTCAGCACACAATGTGATGCAACATGAGCAAGGAAGGCATGGAAGGCTTGAGAAGCGAGGCCAAATGGGGACACGAAGAGCTGCTACACATAAACGAAGATGTCATCACAGACTGGGGGAACCACCTGGGCAAAAGCCCAATGACAAGACACCATCCAGCAAGAATGAGCCATAAGAAGAGGCAGCTGTGGCTGGAGTGGGAGGGGAGCATGGTGCCCAGTGTGTCTGGAACAGTGTGCAAGAAAGAGACTTCGGTCTTATGCCGAGGGCAAAAGAAAGCTGTTAGAAAAAGGTGGAGTCGTATTTAAAAAAGACCCAAAGAACTTGGTGGAGACAGAGATGTAGATAAACCAGTTAGACTGTGTGTGGGCAGGAAGGAACCTAAGTGGTGGTGGACACGGAGAAAAGGCTCAGATTTGGGACAGAGAGTAACAGGGACAGGCCATGGGGACAGGTTGGGGAAAGGAGGAAAAAAACTGTTAAAAGCAAACTGGGTGGCCCACGATAGAGATCGTGATTTGCAAAGTTGCATGGCTACGTTCCACTGAAGAAAACATCCAAGGAGACCAGGTTGGTGGGAGGAGAAAATTCTTAATGTGGTTTGGACATTGAGTCTGAGATACTTTGGAGGCATCTGAGAATAGACAAGGAAGCAATTGCGGTGAGTCAGTGCTCAGAGAGCTCTCAGCTAGATATCCAGGTCTTTACCTGTTAGGCGTCTGGGGGCACCTGGGTGGCCAGCTGGTTAGGCGTCTGACTCTTGGTTTTGGGTCAGGTCATGATCTCGGAGTCATGAGATCGAGCCCTGTGTCAGGTTCCATGATCAGCTGGATTCTGCATGGGATTCTCTCCCTCTACCCCTACCCCCAGTTCACACCCGCTCTCTCGCTCTCAAAAATTAAGTAAATAAAATATTAAAAAAAAAAAAGTGGGGCACCTGGGTGGCTCAGGCGGTAAGCATCTGCCTTCGACTCAGGTCATGATCCCAGAGTGGGGATCAAGCCCTGCATCGGGCTGCTTGCTCAGCAGGGAGCCTGCTTCTCCCTCTGCCTGCCTCTCCCCCTGCTTGTGTGTGCGCACCGCCCTCCCCCGACATATGAATGAATAAAATTGGAAAAAAAAAAAAGTTAGGCATCTGCATAATTGCCTTGAGGAAACATGCCACTCCAAGAAATAAGGTCCAAAGAGACATGATTCACCAGCCTCACAAGATGCAGAAAAAAAGCCCAAGTCTTCTGACTATAAAGCCCTTGCTCTAACAAGAAAGGATCATCTGAGATTGATGTGACCCTCTTGTGAAGTCTGGTTAATGGTTATAATGTATCTGGTCCTGTGCTCCAATTCCTCCTGTACCTGCAAGGGATGGAAAAGTCCTAGCACGAGGGTCAAGGAGCAAAAGTGGAGCCATAACTGCCTCACTGCTTCAGCCCATGACACCGAAGTGGGTTGTAGTAGCCCCTCTGAGTGCGCTCCCCTGTAGGACTTTTAGCCCAAGGTCCCAAGGCTCCCTTCCCGCCAACCCAGACCCCATGCTGTACTCCTTAAACGCCTAAACCAAACAGTGTTTGGCCCATTTTGTAAGCTAAAAAAGTGAACCATCCCATCTTCCCAAATTAGAGTCCTGGGGTGGATCAGTAGGAAACAAACGCAAGAGGGTTTGAAAATATGGGAGAGGAAGAGAAACTTACACATTTTTAGCTCTGTTTCCACTTCCTGCTGTCGCCGCTCAATCTTTTCTCGTCTCTGTCAGGAGAAAGGTGGACAACTGAATGCAGACAGAAGTGCCCTGATGTCAGGGAACATCCTGGAGAAAGTGGCAAAAAAGATGTGGGGCCAACAGGCAAAAATAACATACCTTTCTTTCCATGCGTTCCTCCCGAGTTTCTGCTCGAGTTGGGGGAGGGGCATCTCGAGGGTCCTGGGAACAAGGAGAGGTGACAGGGTGGGAGGAACAGGGGGTTGCAAGGGACACCCATCTGGAAAACAATAAGCACCCAGCCACTCACCTCTCCCCACTCAATCACACAAGCAAGCATGGGACAGTTCCCAGGCCAATGGAGCTGGGGGAGAGGCAAAGATCAAAAACACGGTCTGTGGACCAGTGCTATCCACAAACCGTTGCTGGTCTGTCACAAGAGAAGTACAGAGATCAGAAGAATTCAGAAACTTCTACAGCAACCAGATAAAGCAGCTTTATGCCCACTGAACTTAATAAAAATTTCATCTTTTATTCTGTAGTCTTTCTTTAAAGATACAAGAAAAATCAAAATCATTCCTTTGTATTTATCAACATCACTCCGCAAAAGATTCATCCTTCATCACAGACAGAGATCGGGACCAGGGCTGAAGCAAAAGAAGCTGACATTCGAGTACAGAAGCAATAACTGGACACCTTCTGAGGGCCAGGATAGTTCTCGAAGGGCTCACCAACCACTCATTAAACTGTAACTGCCACATGACTCGCATCATCAAGGGTGCCACGGGCCTGTAGCCATTAAATTAGTTTAATTAGCTAATAACATTTCCCCAGGAGCGGTTCACCAAGGGTGGCAAATCCTCCTGAGGAACCAGTCTTCTGTTCTCTCTCCACTACCTTCTGCTCTGCAGCTTCCTCCACCTTCAGCTGCCCTTTCTCACTTGACACCATAACTGGCCTCTTCTGACTTCTGGCTGCGTGCCAGCACTTCTCAGGTGTGCTCTGATGCACCTCTGATGTTGTTTCCCCCAGTTTACAAATGAAAGATGGAGGCCCAGAAGCCCAGCCCAAGTCACGTATCTGTGTTTACCCTGCAGTTGTAGAGCTGAAATCCTCAAGCCCATATGAACATCACCCTATTAATAACAAAACTAATGAGCATGGTAACATTGATGACTGCTGACTACTTGGTGCCAAGCCCTGTACCAAGTCTTGCAGTTAATTCCCTGCCAATATTATGAGAAAAGTATTATTATCCCCTTGCTAAAAATGAAGAAATCAACTAAGAGAATACACCACTTGCCCAAGGTCACACAGCTGATAAATCGTGTGGGCCAAGAACTGCCTGACTCCAGAGCCTGAATCCTTAACTACTAGTTACTGAATTTTCAAACAAACAAACAGCCACCCCACAAAGGATGCATTATCAACCCCATTTAAGACAGAGGATCAGAAAGAGTGAGTCTCCTGCCTATATCGCACTGCTAGAAAATGGCCAGAAACGGTACTCCCAAATCTAGCTCTCCGGCCCCCCAGGACCCAAACCATTCCAAGTCTGCTCAGTGAACTCACCTCAAACTCTCTGATGTAAGGCGCAATCCCACAGTAAGGTTGATTGTGGTGTTTTTCATGTGGCAGTTTCTCCAAGGGTGGCAGGTATGGGATAGGGTCACGGGGAGCAAAGAGGGCCAGAAGGTTGGGCGGCAGGAACTGGGTCATCTTGCCAAGTCTGAGAGCAGAAGCAGGACAGCATTATGTTAGGGTGACCGGGTAGAGATGAATCCCCCTATAATCCCCTGACTCCCAAGAAAAGAGAGAACGAGGGACAAGGCCTCAGTATGAAAAAAAGGTTCTGTAAGAACACGGCAGTGATCCTACGGCTTAAGGGAAACGCATCAGTCTGAATAAAACATCAGGTTCTTGGGGGGAGGGCTGTGTGAGCGCGGGGCAAGGCCGGTCAAGGAAACAAAGACTGAAAAAGAGTTTCTTAGTTAAGTGTGAGAGTCACGAGCAAGGAGCCGTGAGGCTGAGAGGTTCCCTGGGAGCGTCGGGGGGACTCAAGGATCCTTACGAGGGAGGTCCAAAGCAATGGCGGCTAGGGGTCCCACACCCTGGAGAACAGGTTACGGTGGCGGGAGTCGCACGAAATCTCCGATCAAGGGAAGAGGCTCAGATGCAACAAGCCCCTCGAGCCAGGGGCTTGTGGGTAATAAATAGATCCAGGCCCCCCCACAGACGAAAGGAATTGTGGGTAAGGGTCCAGGCAGCCGCGGAGGCGAGGGAGAAAAAGGCAACACGCCGCAAGGGCCTGTGGGTAAGGGACCGCGGGAGAGCTGCGGGAAGAGGGCCTAGTGCCCAGAGGACTCTGGGTAAGGGGTGCAGAAAGGTGCGGTGGCGCCGGAAGGAGGCCCGGCCGCGGGGAAAAGACTGGGGCCCACCGCAGGGGGTTGTGGGTAGCAGCTCCGCACCCGGTAAGGCCACTCGGTCACACTCACCCGCCGCGCGGCGCCCTCCTCGGCCTGGCGACGGTCCGGGGGCTCGCGGCGGCTGCGGCGGCCCCTCAGCAGTGGGGACTCCTGCTCTGGCTTCGACTCCGGCGGCGCCCGCGTCCGTCTGCCTCCGTCGCCCGCCCAGCGCGCGCACCAGGCCGCTGCTCACGAGCCCGCGCGGCCTCGGCTCGCGACAGGGGCAAGGGGTGGAACAAACCTCAAATCCCTCCGCCGTCCGCGTTGCGCACGCGCCGCGCGATTAAGCACAACCCACACACAAGGACCTGGCGCCGCCGCGGGCACTGCGCACGCGCCGGGTCACTCGCCCGCCCCCGGGCACCTTAAACTTTGCCGCGGCGGGCTGCAGGCCGTAGTGCGCACGCGGGTAGCGCACCAAGCCCTAGCCTTCTCCACCTTGCGCTCCGGGCTCCAACCGCCTCTAAGCGCGAGACTCCTCGATGCTCCGCCCCTTTCACCGACACACTTCCCGGAACTTGTACGCATGCGTGGTTGTCGCGTTTGTGAAATACCCCTCCGCCGCCTAGCAAAGAGTCCCTACGTGAATGGTGTCATTACGTCAAAGTCTGACCTGTTAAATCAATAACTGTTAATCCAGCGGCTAGTGGATGCTGGACGCTGTTAGGGCTCCGGAGATCTAGTACATGACTAAAGGCAAAGTCTTTTTCTTCTTGGAGCTTACATTGTACTGGGGGAGACGATAAGGGCATTTAAAAGGAATAAATTTCGGGGGCGCCTGGGTGGCACAGCGGTTGGGCGTCTGCCTTCGGCTCAGGGCGTGATCCTGGCGTTGTGGGATCTGGCCCCACATCAGGCTCCTCTGCTGTGAGCCTGCTTCTTCCTCTCCCACTCCCCCTGCTTGTGTTCCCTCTCTCGCTGGCTGTCTCTATCTCTGTCGAATAAATAAATAAAATCTTAAAAAAAAAAAAAGGAATAAATTTCGGAGAGTGCCTGGCAAAATAAAGAAGAATAGGGCAGGGACCTCCAGCTGACTGAGTCGGTAGAGCATGTGACTTTTAATTTCAGGGTCGTGAGTTCAAGCCCCCGGTAGGGGGTGGAGCCTACTTAAAAAAAAAAATAAGGCAGAGTAAGGGGCTTGGGCAGTGAGAGTGGGACTATTTTAGAAAGAGGATAATGGAAGGTTCGTCTGAAGAGGTGAAATCCGATCCGGATGGAAAGAAGATCTGGGCGAGTGAATAGCAAGTGCAAAGGCCCTGATTTAGGACAGATGGCAGGAATTCCAGGTTGTCGGCCATGAGATCCGAGAGCTAGCAGCCGTGTTGCCTAGGGCCCTGTAGACCTGTGAGGAGTTAAGTGTTGTATAAGTTTTTCGGATAGACTCAATGGCCTGTTTAATAATAATTATGGCAGTTATTGTTTCAACCCAACCAGGAGCCAATCAAGGTTAACACATTGCATTTATTTGCATTGATCTCTTTTAATATCGAATAGACACGCACACACACACACGTGCACACGTGCGCTGACACTTTTTGTTGTTGTTGTTGTTATGTTGGTTTTTCCCAGAGTTTGGACCAGTTTCCAGTAGAACGTCCCACATTCTGGATTTGTCTCATTGTTTCCTCATGGTGTTTAGTTTGTTCCACTAACCCTGTTTCTCCTGTAAAATGGAAATTGAGTCTGAGGTTTTGAATAGGTTGACGTTAAGCATTTTTGGCAAGAACATTTCCCTGGTGATACCGTGGACTTCATAGCGCATCACGTTTGGAGGTGCATAATGTTAGATGGTCCCACTATTATGATGCTGAGTTTGGCCACCTGGTCAAGGACCTAACTGCCAGATCTCTCCTTCTAAAGGTACATCATCCCCTTGGTAATCTGGGCGGTGAAACTTTGCCACCATGCAAATACTGTGTTCCCCAGCCATCTCTCACCAGCTGTTGATGATCCTTGCCTGCAGCTGAGTATTACATGGGGCAGAGGGCAGATTTTATTTGAAATGAAAGAGGAAGTAACTAAAGGGTTTTGATCAGAGGAGATAGGTTTTTAAAAGATATTTAAAAGACCACTTCATTGGCCATGTAGGGAAGGGGCTGAAGGGACAACAGGAAGATGGTTAGGAGGCTGCATTTTCCAGGGCAGGGATGGTGTTTCGGACTGAGATGGTAGCAGTGGGGTGGAAAGGAGTGTTGGGATTAGGGATGTAGTGTGAAGATGGAGCTCACCCAGTCACTATAGGAGTGGAATTAGTGTACGGAAATGAGGGAAGTTACAAATAACTCCAAGGGACACCTGGGTGGCTCAGTCAGTCGAGCATCCAACTCTTAGTTTGGGCTCAGGTCATGATCTCAGGTCATGGGATCGAGCCCCATAGCAGGCTCCCCACTCAGTGCAGAGTCTGCTTGGAATTCTTTCCCTCTTTCTCTCCCTCCCTCTCTGCCCCTCCCCTCTGCTCACTCTCTCTCTCTCTCAAATAAATAAGTAAATCTTAAAAAAAAAATAACTCCTGGGGCGCCTGGGTGGCACAGCGGTTGGGCGCCTGCCTTTGGCTCAGGGCGTGATCCCGGAGATCCGGGATCGAGCCCCACATCAGGCTCTTCCGCTATGAGCCTGCTTCTTCCTCTCCCACTCCCCCTGCTTGTGTTCTCTCTCGCTGGCTGTCTCTATCTCTGTTGAATAAATAAATAAAATCTTTAAAAAAAAAAAAAATAACTCCTAGAGGGGCGGCTGGGTGGTGCATTCCTTAAGCATCTGCCTTTGGCTCAGGGCATGATACCGGTGTTATGGGATCGAGCCCCATGTCAGGCTCCTGCGCTATGAGCCTGCTTCTTCCTCTCCCACTCCCCCTGCTTGTGTTCCCTCTCTCACTGGCTGTCTCTCTCTCTCTGTCAAATAAATAAATAAAATCTTAAAAAAAAAAAAAAAACTCCTAGAGGGGGGTGCCTGGCTGGCTCAGTTACTGGAGCATGAGATTCTTGATCTTCGGGTTGTGAGTTCAAACCCCACCTTAGGTACAGAGCTTGCTTTAAAAAAAAAAAAAGGAAACAAAACAAAAAACTCCTAGAGGAAATTAAGGAGACAAATAAATGCAACGTGGGATCCTGGATTAGATGATGAACCGGAAAAAGAGCAGTCGTGGAATATTGGTGAAATTCAAGTGAAGTTTGTGGAATTATTGGTTAGTAGTATCATATCAATGTTAAGTTCCTAACAAATTACTATGGTTATGGAAGAAGAAGATTTTTGCAGAAGCTAGGTGAAGGATATGTGGGAACTCTGTGCTATGTTTGCAACTTTTCTGTAAGTCAGAAATTAGTTCCCAATGCCAAGTTTAAAGAAGATTTTAGGGGCGCCTGGGTGGCACAGAGGTTAAGCGTCTGCCTTCGGCTCAGGGCGTGATCCTGGCGTTGTGGGATCGAGCCCCACATCAGGCTCCTCTGCTATGAGCCTGCTTCTTCCTCTCCCACTCCCCCTGCTTGTGTTCCCTCTCTCGCTGGCTGTCTCTATCTCTGTCAAATAAATAAATAAAATCTTTAAAAAAAAAAGAAAAAGAAGATTTTAACATTAGCTTGTTATTAAATCCAAGGATTAACCCCAGTCTACCTCTCTGCACAATGCAGATGCTCGCCGCGGTGTTGCTGCCATTAACTGATGCCAGAACTCTTTGCCAATAACTTGAGTTAGAAAATGTCGTTAAAAAGAAAGAAACTCATCAACATCTTTCTTTACTATCTTATCTATATGTTCGTCTCGAAAGCATCTATTCCAACGTGGCATAGCTCCAACTCTCTAGCTCTGACTTGCAGATTCAAGCTCTCCTGTATTTATTAAGGGTAGAAAAAAGTTTTCTTATTTATTTTTACTTTTTTTAAGATTTTATTTATTTGAGAGAGAGCGAGAGAGCACGAGCGGGAGGGAGGGGCAAGGGGAGAGGGAGAAGCAGACTCCTCGTTGAGCAGGGAGCCTAAAGAGGAGCTCGATCCCAAGTCCATGACCTGAGCCGAAGGCAGATGCTTAACTGACTGAGCCACCCAGGTGCCCAGAAAATTTTCTTTTTAAAATGTTCTCCTGTGAAAATAATTGCTTATTTGTTATTTGATCGAAATTATGGAACCATAAAGAACAGTGGCTCCATTTCAATAAATATTTTTGAGATGATTGTCTAGAAAGCCACATCATATAAATCAGCTTGTGACCTTGCTAAGTATATGAACTGGATACATTCAAAATTATGGCTTCACTAGGGACGCCTGGGTGCTCAGTTGGTTAAGCGTCTGCCTTCGGCTGGGGTCATGATCCGGGGTCTTGGGATCCAGCCCCACATCGGGCTCCCTACTCAGCAGGGAGCCTGCTTCTCCCTCTCCCTCTGCCGCTCCCCCTGCTTGTGCTCCCTCTCTGTCAAATAAATAAAATCTTTTTTAAAAGATTTCATTTTTAAGTCCTCTCTACACCCAACCAGGGGCTCGAACTCACAACCCCGAGATCAAGAGTCGCACACTCCACTGCCTAAGCCAGCCGGGAACCCCTCCCTTCCTCCTCCATCTTTAAACTTTGCATTGTAGAATCTTCTCTTCTCCGTGACCTCTATCTACTTCTATCCTCACATCTTCTATGAATCTGACCTTCCCACCCTCCTCTTATAAAGACCGTTATGATTACATTGGGCCCACCCAGATCATCCAGGAAAATCTCCCCGACTCAAGAGCCTTCATTTGATTTAATGAAGTCCCTTTTGCCATATAAGGTAATAAATTCAAAGGTCCCCAGAATTAGGGGGTAGACATCTTTAGGCATTCCGGTAGCTTGTAGGTTTTCAGTGTAATTTGGAGTGAGGTGATCAGCTGACTGAAGGTGAGGGGGCCAGGGTGCTGTGGGGGATTTAAGGAGATCGAAGATGGGTAACAGCCATCTTGGGAAGGCAGAAGGTACACTGATGAGGGACATGTAGCAGGGTAGCAGGCAGGGCTGGGATGTAGGGTCCAGCCCCCCTTATGCTCCCTCACCCCCGCGGGGAGGCACAGAGTAGATGACAGAAGGATTTACCAGGGTTAGAGTTTGACTACAGCAGTGCCCTGGAGGGGGTCACAGTCAAGGGAGTTTAAGAAACGGGAAAGCTGGGCGCCTGGGTGGCTCAGTTGTTTAAGTGTCTGCCTTCAGCTCAGGTAATGATCCCAGAGTCCTGGGATCGAGCCCGCGTTGGGCTCTGTGCTCAGTGGGGAGTCTGCTTCTCCCTCTGCTCCTCACCCCACTCGTGTGCGCGCGCTCACTCTCTCTCTCAAATCAATAAAATCTTAAGGAAAAAAAAAAAGAAACAGGACAGTGAGGGATTTTATTGGTGGCCCGTGGACTAGTGGAAGCAGGGGAAAGAGGGAAGGGAGGACAAGGTGGGGGGAGCCGGAAGGAATGAAAAGGTAACAGGATCAATGCATTGTCTGTGCCGGCAGGCAGGCTTGAAGGTTTTTCAGTGCCGTTGATGAGAAAACGGAGGGCACGCGATGATAAAAACAAAGTTCGGAGGAAATGTCATTACTGGTAATGACAAGGACAAAGCTATGACCATGAAAGCGGGTGGTACGATTGGGTGACAGATCAGGGGTGCAGAGTTTCTTTGCGGGTTAACAAAAATGTCCTCGGGTTGATTGTGATGGGTGCACAACTCTTAGGAATACATGAAAAGCCTGCTGTGTCATACAGGTTAAAGGGGTGAATTGTACAGTAATGTGAACTGTAGCTTGATAAAACCTCGAAAGAAAGAAAGAAAGAAAGAAAGAAAGAAAGAAAGAAAGAAAGAAAGGGAGAAAGAAAAAAAAAGGAAGATGGCTGGGGTAGGGCAGTGAGCAAGATCGATAGAAATGACGGGCTTGGAGTACCAAGAGGCCATGTTTGGGTTATCTGCTGCCACAGTGTTTGTAACAACGCATGGCTGAAAACAACAAAGGTAACTTATTTCGGTCCCGCATCTGCAATGTGGGCAGGGATTGGAGGGGGCCCGCGGGAGGGTTTATGTCTGCTCCCGGACCATCAGCAGGATGCTTCCGATGGGGTAGGAGGATCTGCTTCTTCCAATGGCTCACTCAGAAGCCTGATGCTGGAGATCAGCTGTGAGTTTAGCCAGGGCCGAGGGCCAGTAACCTAGGGTCCTCTCCCCATAGACCTCATCATCTGGCCTGTGCAAGGATCCCAAGGAAAAGAGTGGGGCCGAAAGTTGTGTTTCATGACCCAACCTCGGAAATCACACGGTGTTCCTTCCGAGGTGGTCAGTTAGTTGAGGGAGTCACCAAAACCTGGGGACATGGTCTCCGTGAGATAGGGAGTGGCAAGATTCAGGATTATCTTGTAGGACAAGAAATGGGTTCCTTTTTGGAAAAGACAAGCCGGTTACAAGCCAGGTTTTAGTAGGATCTTCTGTGGGGATATTGAAATCACTAAGGGTGAAGGACAGTAGCTTTAGAATGAGGGACAGGGAACCAGGATCTAAAATCTTCCATGAAAGAGCAGCAGTAGCCAGAGAGAAAGGGATAAGTTCAGTAGGGAAGGATGGGAAGTGTCCAGGGATAGCTTGAGCTTCAAAGGAGCTGAGGGAGGGGGCACCCGGCTGGCTCGGTAGAGCATGGGACTCTTGATCTCTGGGTTGTGAGTTCAAGCCCCACATTGGGCATAGAGCTTACTTTAAGAAAAAAAAAGTCAGAGAAGCTGAGGGTGGAAGAATGGTCTGGAAACGGCAAGGAGAGCACCCATTGTAGGTAGGAGGGTGTAAGAAAGGGCTGCAGGAAGAAGGGACCAGTTCATAGAGAGTTCAGAGACCTACAAAGAGAGGGATCTCTCTGTGGTCTCTGAGAATGACAGAAATATAGACACAGAGAAAGGGAGGACAGAGACCCAGAGAGAGAGACCCAGAAATCCAGAGGGTGGTGACACAGCTTTGCAGACAGAAGAGACTCCTAGTCATAACCTTCGTGTTTCTCCGCACTTGCCCAGCAGAGGGCGCTCGGGACCCCCATTCCCTTGAGTCCCGGTAACCAATCCCCACTACTTCCCCCCAAGCCCATCAGATGGGGCTATTTTTACGCGGTGTCATAGGACACCGGTGGCTGGAAGGCCATCGTCTGTCTGTCCTTTGGTCCCTGCGAGTGACCCTGCGTCATCTCCCCAGCCCACCCCCCACCTGTTCCTGGCAGGCCCGGCCTCCTTCTGCACTACATACAGCTCAGGCTTCACTGGGTCTCCGAACGCCTGACCGAGAATACAGGTGGAGACCTTGGCGAAGGAACGGGGTGTGGGGCGCACATGATCATGGCTTGCAGCTGCGGGAGCGTCTCCAGGACGGGGCGACCACCAGGGCAATGGCAGAGCCCCCCTACAGTTAGAGTCAAAAAGAGATTCAGAGATATGACTCCAGAGACCCTGAGTCCTCCGGAGGCCCTGAGACTGAAACTTGCAATACTTCAGGAATACAGAGAAAGAGACCCAAAGGGGAGCCCCAGGGAAACCCAGGGACAGAGCATAGAGGGCTGAGAGATGAGAAGAGATCCCGACAGAGGGGAGAGACAGAGACCAAGGGAAACAGAGATAAACGGAGACACGCCCCTAAGAAACAAGAGTCAAAGACGGAGATCCAGAGAGACCAAGACACAGACAACTGACACAGACCCCCCAATACAGAGTCCTCTAGAATCGCAAAACTCAGAGATAACTGACCCATAGAGATACCCAGAGATACAGCCCTTGAGAGAGACTCAGAACGAAGACATAGCCAGCCGCAGAGACCTACAAGATAACGAGAAAGACAGACGTGGAAGTTTGTGACTCCAACAGAGGGGCTCGGATATTCTTAAGAAAGAGACGGGAGACGCACACACGGAAACCCGGAAAGACGAGGGACAGAGGGAAAGGGGACCCGAGAGCGGGATGGGGGGCGGGAAACTGCGGCTGGGGGGAAAGGGCGGGCACCCCGGCAGAGGGCGCGCGGCCGCCCTCTGCCCCGCTGGGGTCAGGCGCCCCCTCCCCCGCGCCCTGGCCGGACGGCCGGGCTATTTTTACGCGTGGACACCGGACACCAGGCTGGGGCGGCGGCGGCGGCGGCGGCCGAGGCGGGGCCGGGCCGGGCCGGGCCGGGCCGGGTCGGGCGTCGGGGCCACACGTCCGTCCGCGGGTCGCCGGGGCTGCGCGCGCCATGGAGCCGCGGTGCCCGCCGCCGTGCGGCTGCTGCGAGCGGGTGGTGCTCAACGTGGCCGGGCTGCGTTTCGAGACGCGGGCGCGCACCCTCGGCCGCTTCCCGGACACGCTGCTAGGGGACCCGGCGCGCCGCGGCCGCTTCTACGACGGCGCGCGCCGCGAGTACTTCTTTGACCGGCACCGGCCCAGCTTCGACGCCGTGCTCTACTACTACCAGTCCGGCGGGCGGCTGCGGCGGCCGGCGCACGTGCCGCTCGACGTCTTCCTGGAGGAGGTGGCCTTTTACGGGCTGGGCACGGCGGCGCTGGCGCGCCTGCGCGAGGACGAGGGCTGCCCCATGCCGCCCGAGCGCCCCCTGCCCCGCCGCGCCTTCGCGCGCCAGCTCTGGCTGCTCTTCGAGTTCCCCGAGAGTTCGCAGGCCGCGCGCGTGCTCGCCGTCGTCTCCGTGCTCGTCATCCTCGTCTCCATCGTCGTCTTCTGCCTTGAGACGCTGCCCGATTTCCGCGACGACCGCTTCAACCCGGGGCTCGCTGCGGTAGCGGCTGCTGGCCCGGTGAGGGGGCGGGGCCTGGGTGGAGAGAGGCGGGGCTCGGGAGGAGCCGAGCGGGGGCGCTGGGAGGCGAGGCCTCTCAGGAAGGAGGGGCCCGGCTGTAGGTGGGCGGGGCATTGAGGGGCTTGTTGGGAGACAGGCCAATCATAGGTGGGGCAAGGAGCTCGAGTGGTGGGCCACCCAGGCACAGGGCCTGACCGGGGGGAATCTACCAAAGGCGGGCTGGGGGCGGGGCCTGAGGATTTGACTAGGAGGACCTCCCTATCACAGGGCGGGGTTGAGACAGGTGAGAAAATGGCTTGCGGAGGGCGGGAGGGCAGGAAGACCGGTACGTTAAGAAATGAAGCTGAGGGCTGAGAGACTGAAAAATCAGGTGTCTGTGCGGCTGGCAGTAACCAATAGAAGGATGGGCTGGAGGTGGTGGGAGTGGAGCTTGAGGGAGCTGGAGACAGAGGGCCGAGGTAGGAGGAATCCGTCTCAAATAAAGTCAGGCTGAGGGCCATGAGAGCAGGGGCCCCAGAGTTTGGTGTACAAAGGAGGTCTATTGTAGTCTGGACTGGGGTTGGTTAGGGAGGGCAGTGCACAAGGAAGTGGGACCTGGGTGGTGACCCTCCCCTTCTGGAAAATCAAAGCTGGGGGTGGAACTTTGGGAAAGAAGAAATGGAGCCTCACTTGGGCACCATTTCAGGAGGCCCCACCAGTGAAGGATCAGGGACGGTAAAGTCAGCCGTGCACGCATGATTCCTAGGGTTCTGGAAAGGAATCTAGGACAGCTGGGTCACTGGAGGCCTGGGGACAATGACTGCTGACCAATTTGTACAGAAGTAGTTGGACAATTAAACCGTAAATATGGCTGTTCCAGTGTGTCCCAGCCCTGGTGTGGTCCTCTCTGAACCCCTTCCTCCCTGCAGTTCCCCGCTCGGCTGAATGGCTCCAGCCCAGTGCCTGGACCCCTGTCTCGCATGCCCTTCGATGACCCGTTCTTTGTGGTGGAGACATTGTGTATCTGTTGGTTCTCCTTTGAGCTACTGGTGCGCCTGGCGACCTGCCCGAGCAAGGCGATCTTTTTCAAGAACGTGATGAACCTCATCGATTTTGTGGCCATCCTACCCTACTTTGTGGCGCTAGGCACCGAGCTAGCCAGGCAGCGGGGTGTGGGCCAGCCGGCCATGTCACTGGCCATCCTGCGAGTCATCCGACTGGTGCGCGTCTTCCGAATCTTCAAGCTGTCCCGGCACTCAAAGGGCCTGCAGATCCTGGGCCAGACCCTACGGGCCTCCATGCGTGAGCTGGGTCTCCTCATCTTCTTCCTCTTCATCGGTGTGGTCCTCTTCTCCAGCGCAGTCTACTTTGCTGAGGTTGACCGGGAAGACTCCCATTTCACCAGCATCCCTGAGTCCTTTTGGTGGGCGGTGGTCACCATGACCACAGTTGGCTATGGAGACATGGCACCCGTCACTGTGGGTGGCAAAATAGTGGGCTCTCTGTGTGCCATCGCTGGAGTGCTGACCATTTCCCTGCCTGTGCCGGTCATTGTCTCCAACTTCAGCTACTTTTACCACCGGGAGACAGAGGGCGAAGAGGCCGGGATGTTCAGCCACGTGGACACGCAGCCCTGTGGCCCACTGGAGGGCAAGGTCAATGGGGGGTTGATGGATGGAGAGATGCCTGAGCTACCACCTCCTCTCTGGGCACCCCCTGGGAAACACATGGTCACCGAAGTGTGAGGGACAGTTGAGGTCTGCAGGACCTCACGTTTCCTTGGAGGGAGGGAGGGAGGGGTAGAAGGGAAGGTTAGGGGGAGGGGGTTGGGTTTAGGAAGAACTAGGTTAAGTGGTCATGAGTTGGGGAACACTGAGTCTTGTTGGGTCTTGAGTTGTGGTTTGGTAGCTCCCGTGGATGCTTCCTTAAGCGACGGTGAATGGCAATGAGTTATAATGAGTTGATGGGGAGGCTCCACTGGTTTGTACTGCATTGGGTTGCGCGAGACTTATGGAGCCTTTGGCGGTTAAGTGTGGAGATAGATTTGATCACATAGTTTTGTTTTTTAGGTCCTCATTGGGTTGGGCTGTGTTGTTGAGTCTGGGTGAGTCTTGTCCAATTGCACTGTGCAGGATTCTGTGGTTTTATAAGTCCCCTAGGGCCATTTTGGATCAAGTTATGTGGTCACCCATGGCACTGTTGGGACTGAGTGCGTGTTCATGCATGGTGTTGAGGAGTTGAGTTGAGACATGTTGGAAATTTTGTGGCTTTGTGATGCTTCTAGGGCTATGTTATTTTAGGTTCTGTGAACTTGTGAGTCACGTAGAAATACGAAGAGTCAAGTGATTGAATGTGAGCTTTCTAGGTCACGTTAGGTTAAGTTGGGTTGGAATGTATGATGGCATGAGTCTTTCGGGGTTCCGTTGGGTTGAATTGTGTAGAGTAATGTAGCTAGAAGTTTTGGGGGCTACACTGAGATGAATCATATTGAATTGTATAACCATGTGAGTCATGTAGGGCCATGCTGAGGTGAGTTATCCCAAGTTGTGTCGTTGTGAGTCCTGTAGGAATGTTAGGTTGAGTTGGATTGTGCGTATGGGCTCCATAGGGCCATGTTGGTTTGTTTTGCATTTAGTGGTAGCACCAGGACCCAAGAATAACAACACTGGGGAGGAATCATGTATCAGGGAGCAAGTGTGGTGTTATGGACTCTGCGAGACAAACTGAACTAACTTGCCCAGCGTCACTTACTATAAGGGGCAGGGCTGGGTGCTGGATTCCTTGAATCAGTTTTTCATGCAGAGGGCCTCCGGATGAGCTAGGAAGATGTAGACACTCCTTCCATTTACTCCACACCTGCTTCATTTTGCCATTCACACCCTCTCTATCTGTCCTCCCCTACAGTTTTGCTTCCAACCATGGAGATCAGAGCCACAAGGGAAGGAAAAAGGGGGAGAAACAGTACTTTGTACAGGCATGATGGGGGGGGGCAGAAACTCAAATGAGGGGACAGAGACCTGGGGAGTGATAAAGACTCAGAGAAAGAAAGAGACAGAAACCCAGAGAAGAGGGAACAAAGACCCAAAGAGGGAGGATGAGAGATTTAGGGAGAAGGAGACAAAGACAAAGACCCAGAGAGATGGGGAGATAGAGACCCAGAGGAAGGGGGTCGGAAACTCCAAAGAGAAAGGGAGACAGAGACCAAGATGGGAGATGGAGATGGGGGTGTGTGTCAGGCACCCAGAGAGGGACAGACATCAGAGTTGGAGCCATACCAGAGTGCCCCCGAGAAAGATAACCAATAAAAGAATAGGCAGAAAAAGTCAGTGCCTCTGAACCCAAGAGATACACGAAGTATCTCTTCCACGGAATTACAAAGAGATCCCAAATCAGGGCACACCACCCTATCCTCCCACAGCTCATGAAGGATGTCAGACAAACTGGGGAGCCCACTCTATTTTCCAGGGAAGAAATCAGAGTCTTAGGGCACGGGAGTGGCTTCCCAGGGTCCCGTGGCACATCCCCAGGAGCTAGGATTTATGGCGGGATGCCTGACCCTGTCCCATCAGCCTGCTGATATCCTCCAGCCTCATTTCTCACAAACAATGAAACCGAGGCTCAGAGGGGAGGGTGGGACCCAAGGGCAGGAGGCCAAACATTTTCAGAGGGCTTTCAGTACTAAAAGGGCATTTGGAGGAGGGGGGGAAGGATGCTTCAATCACTAACACATATAGGGCTTCCTATGTGCCAAAGCATCATCCAAAGTACTTTACTTGTATTAATTTATTAAAGCCAGTGGTTTACAGAGTGTTGTTGTTATTTTTAGCTCTTGGGTCAAATGACCTGTTTTAGGGTCAAATGAAACCTTACTTAGATGCACTCACTTCGATGTAGTGTGGCACCTCAGAGGGGACCTGGTTTGAGGGACACATACCTGTGGAGTCCTTCTTAGCAACTCAGAATGCAGCCAAGAAATTCAGTTTGAAAAGCCCTGATTTAATCCAACCCCCTTTTTATACAGAGTGACGGAAGAAGGTACAGATGGTGGGATAAGTTTGATAAAGGTCAAAACCCATAGAATCTGTAGGTGGTCCCTTCCCTCTGAGATGGAGACACATCTGGAGACAGAAATGGAGACAGACCCCCTCACAGTGACAGACACAAGGCAGAGTCTGGGACCCAGCACGGAGACCTGAAGAGGAGGAGACACATGGAGAGTGGGGTGAAGGCCTGGAGAGAGGACACCCAAGGGGAGGAGGGAGAGTAGGAGAGCAGTGACCTGGGAGGGGGTCAGAGACCCCTGGGGGGAGGGGGAGGACAGAGATCCACAGGAGCTGGGGAGGCAACCAGAGAGGAGAGGTCAGAGATCCAGAGAGAGGGAGGGGGACAGAGACCCAAAGAAAGAGGAGGGGTGCAGAGACTGCCCTGCTTTTCTTTAAAAACTCACCTGTATTACCTCATCAGAGACCGGAGGTCACACAGAGTCTCTCTGGTAGGGGGTGGGACCTGTTGGGTGCTTAGGGATGGGGGGGAGTGTGGAGAGGTCAGGGAGGTGACCCAAGGGGACGCTCAGAGACTGGGAAGTGCCCCTCTCCCACCCTCAATAAACAACCCACAGCCCCCTTCTACAGCCTTCTAGGCCACCTTGGCTGGGATGGGGAAAAGGACAGGGGAACACCCTAATCCGGGGACACCCTTCTTGCCACCTTGCCATGCTATATTTAGGCTGAGGGAGGGGTATGGGATGACCCCCGCCCCTCCCAAGATGGGTATCAGCTTTCCTCCTGAAATAGCTCCGGGGGAGGGGGGGAGGACCTGGGACTCCAACTCCGTCTGACCTCCGTCTCTCTTAGGGTCTCTCTCTTCTCACTGGGTCTCTGTCCTCCTCCTGGGATTCTGTCCCCTTCTCTTAAGTGTCTGTCCTCACTCTGGGTTTTTGACCCCCCTTTCTCTCCGTTTCTGTGCCTTTCCCATCTCCCTTTGTCACTATTCATTTTTTTTCTCGGAGCATGTCATTGTGTTCTCACATCATATCCTTGTCTATCTCCGAGTCCTATAATACCTTGAATATCTCTTATCTGAGCTCAGGACAGACCCTCTCCCCAGTCCCCACCCAGGAAATTCCAGCAGAGAGGATTCTGTGGGAGAACCCCCCCATATCCACTGTCTCCCTGGGCCTCGGGCCTTATCGCTGCCCAAGTCCAGCTGGTTAATGTCTGGCCTAGAGCTCCTGGGAAAGTAGGGATGAGAGCAGAGGGTGGGAATCTGCCCAGGGATTGACACTTAATTGGCAAAAGAACGCAAAGAAATCTCAGACCCAGACTCCTGGCTCTAAGGAAAGAGGGAGCTGCTGGTCAGGACTCCTGGGTCTGAGAGAGGAGGGGCTGGGGGTGAGGACTCCTGGGTCTGAGTGAGAAGGGAGGTGGGGGGGCGTTCTGACTCCTGGGTCTGAGGGAGAAGGGGGCTGGGGAGGGTCCTGACTCCTGGGTCTGAGGGAGGAGGGGGCTGGGGGTGAGGACTCCTGGGTCTGAGAGAGGAGGGGGCTGGGGGTGAGGACTCCTGGGTCTGAGAGAGGAGGGGGCTGGGGGGGATCCTGACTCCTGGGTCTGAGGGAGGAGGGGGCTGGGGGTGAGGACTCCTGGGTCTGAGAGAGGAGGGGGCTGGGGGGATCCCGACTCCTGGGTCTGAGGCAGGAGGGGGCTGGCGCCTGGCCTCCCGGGGCAGAGGCGGGCCAGCAGCTGAGCGAGCCAGGCCGGGCTTCCGAGGTCTCGGCACGCGTGTGGAAGGCGGGATCCCCCGGCCCCTCCTCCGCCGTCGGGCGCCGCCCCGCCCCCGCCCCCGCCCGGGCCCTCCGGAGAGTGTGCGGCGAGGAGCCGGCGGGCGAGCGGGCGTCCCTGCAGCCAGCGAGCGGGAGGAGGAGCCGCGCCGCGCCAGGGGCAGCCGCGGAGCCGAAGAGGGCGCCCCAGGTAAGAGCCTCCGCGCCTCCTCCCCCGGGATTCCGGCGTCCGGGTCGCCCTGCCCCCGGGTAGGGAGGGACGGGGGCGGGGCCAGCGGGGGCGGGGCTTGGCGGAGGAAACTGAGGCAGGAGCGAAGTGCTCCAGATACGCAGTCGGTTACCCCCAGCGGGGTCTCAGGAGACCAGACCCTCAGCCTTGATCTTTGGGAGGAGGGCTCTGGGAGTACGTAGTTCTGGATACCTGGGGAAGAGAGTCCTGAACTCCAGAGCTCCCAGGTCTGAGGGAGGAGGGCGCTGGGGGTCTGGACTCCTCGGTCTGCGGGAGGAGGGTGCTGGGCGCCCGGACTCCGGACTCCAGCATGGGAGGGAGGGAGCTGGAGATCTGGACTCCTGAAGGAGGAGGAGGCAGGGAACCAGGACTTTTGGGTCTGAGTGAGGTGGCGGCCGGGAACCGGGACTTCTGGTCTGAGGGAGGAGGTAGCTGCCTTCTGGTCCTGGTTGGATCGGCGTGGCTGGGTCCCTTCACACCCTTCTTTCCATTTCCCCATCTCGGAGCCAAGGCAGGCAGCCACTCCAGGTATGTGCGGTAGAAGTCTTGGACGGGCCCCGGCCTGTCCTGTGAGGATAGAACATTCCAGGAAGCAGCCTCAGGGGCCCAGGGCTTCTTGAGTGTGGGCCCTCAGGGACCCGGGTGTCCAGACCAGCGCCACCCCCGCCCTGTCTGGGAGATGAATGGGCCATGGAGGATGTAATCTTTTCCAGCCTCCTCTATCCCCCCGCCCCCTCCCCCCCCACCCCCGCCTCTCCCCTCACCTCCCCCATCTGCTTCCCATCCCAGCCAGGAGCCATCACCTGGTCAGGGAAGGGGCCTCTGGGAAGGGGGCGCGGCCTTGACTCTTGGGTACCCTACACTTAAAGAGGAACAGTGGGAAGGGGAGTGTTCAGGTCCCCTCCCCCACTTGCCCACACAACCTGCCTGTTCCCTTCTTCCCCTAGGTGGCTGCCCCTTCCCTCTCCTGAGATGTCAGGAAAGAGGGGACCACCTGTGTCCCCCACAGGGGCCCCCCAGAGCCTGGGGGCCCCCAGCACTGGAGCCTGGAGGTGGAGGAGGTGCTGACAGGTCTGGTAACCACCTGCTGCTTCCCACTTCTCTCCACACCACTTCCCCAGAACCACAGACTTCCAGAATATTGCAGAGAAACTGTAGGATCCACGCCCTCACCACTATCTCCCAGGCCCTGCTTCATTTCTTTTTTTTGTTTTTTCTCTCTTAAGATTGTATTTATTTACTTGTCAGAGAGCGCACACAAGCAGGGGGAGTGGCAGGCAGAAGGAGAAGCAGGCTTCCCACTGAGCAAGGAGCCCAAGTTGATCCCAGGACTCTGGGATCATGACCTGAGCCGAAGGCAGACACTTAACCTACTGAGCCACCCAGGTGTGTCCCCGGTTCATTTCTTGGACAGGGAGACTGAGGCGCCACACAGAAGAGGAAATGTCTTGCCTTCTCAGTGGCACTTTTGAGCTGAACTTGCTAGGGTTCTAGAACATGGCCTTGCTCAGAATTTTGGAACCTCAAACCCCCTCTAGCCTGCGGACTTAGGGTCCCTCAGGGTTGTCAGTAGAGGTAGGATACAGGGTGGAGTTGCTCTGATGGGGCTCAAGACCTGCTTCTGGCATTTGCCTTCTGTGTGATGTGGTATAAGTCACTCACCTCTCTGAGCCTGTATTTCTCCATTTGCTGATTTGTTGGCTATTATTAGCAATAGTAGTAGAATAATTATGATTAATCTAGAAGTTGGGCATTATCCAAGGTTCTAGAACAAGGGCCTCCCCATGGTTCTGGCATTCAGGACCCCCTGCAGTTCCCAACCTCTGCCCCACTCCCCCACTAAGTTTTTACCCTCATCTCTAACCCCAGCTTCCCTCTCTATCTTCAGGTGCTCAGCGAGATGTTCCCCAGCCCCTCCTGCTCCCTCCCCATCCTCCTCCTTTTCCTCCTCCCCAGTGTCCCAATGGAGCCCCATCCCCCACCCTTACCACTGCCCCCATTTCTAGCCCCTGAGTGGGACCTCCTGTCCCCCCGAGTAGTCCTGTCCAGGGGCGCCCCTGCTGGGCCCCCTCTGCTATTCCTGCTGGAGGCCGGGGCCTTTGGGGAGCCAGCAGGCAGCCCTGCCAACCGCAGTCGGCGAGGGGTGAGCGAGACAGCACCAGCAAGTCGCCGGGGAGAGCTGGCTGTGTGTGATGCGGTCAGTGGCTGGGTGACAGACCGCCGGACAGCCGTGGACCTGCGCGGGCGTGAGGTGGAGGTGCTGGGCGAGGTTCCTGCGGCTGGAGGCAGCCCCCTCCGCCAGTACTTCTTTGAGACCCGCTGCAAGGCTGACAGTGCCACCGAGGAAAGTGCCCCTGGTGGGGGTGGGGGAGGCTGCCGGGGTGTGGACCGGAGGCACTGGGTGTCTGAGTGTAAGGCCAAGCAGTCCTATGTGCGGGCATTGACTGCTGATGCCCAGGGCCGTGTAGGCTGGCGATGGATTCGAATTGACACTGCCTGTGTCTGCACGCTCCTCAGCCGGACTGGTCGGGCCTGAGGCCCATGCTCAGGAACTGGGCAGACAGAGGAAGAAGACAGCTGGATGCTGAGGGACCTCCAGGTTGGCCTGGCTGCTCTAGGCCTCAGTTTGGGAACTTGTGAAATGGTCACAATATCAGAGCTTTCTGAGTTGGAGAGCTCAATCCATGCAAGACGGGTGGTGAAACCAAATGGGGTTTTGAAGGATGAATAGGAGTTCTTCTGGATGAACTTGAGGGTAATGATGATGATGACAATATCCAATATTTTCTGAATGTCTACTGTGTATCAGCGCAAATACACAATTTGTCAGATCAACTCTGGTGGATTTAACCATCAGAGGAAACTTGGCTTCCTAAGTTGCTAACCACTTGATCTCAGAGGTTATGTTGCTCACCCTGGAGGGAGTGACAAGGAAGTGATATGTCAAGAAGTGGGGGGGGGGTCAAAACGGACACATAAGCAACTAGCTGGGAGCTGGGGTTCGAATGAAAAATTTTACTTGGTCACATGGGGTGAGTGTTGGCTTAGAATGTTCTGTTTTGAGGTAGTGAGCTACCCATCGCAGTAGGAGCACAAGCAAGGTTGAATGATAAGAGGTCAGGAGGCTTGAGAGTTTAACCCTGCTGGGGAGTTGGAGTCAGGTTTCTACCTCCTTTTCTGTCCCAACTTTTACCCCATATTGCGAAAGGAATAGAACCTAGAATTGTCCAGCTTGAGTATGGCATAAAGTTCTTTTTTTTTTTTTTAAAGATTTTATTTATTTATTCGACAGAGAGAGAGACAGCCAGCGAGAGAGGGAACACAAGCAGGGGAAGTGGGAGAGGAAGAAGCAGGCTCATAGCGGAGGAGCCTGATGTGGGGCTCGATCCCGGATCGCCAGGATCACGCCCTGAGCCGAAGGCAGACGCTTAACCGCTGTGCCACCCAGGCGCCCCTGGCATAAAGTTCTGACCACCAGATCCGACTCCTGGCTAGGATCAGGGGTCATGTGGACAGTGCTAGGCTTTGAGTGTGCCAGGAAAATCCAAAAGGAGAAGTGGCCCTAGAGGCCTGAATGAGGGGTTCAGTGGGATGAGCTACTGGGAGCTGAGAAGGCAAAGGCCTTGACCAAAAGGTCTTTAAACCAAGGAAGTGACAAGGGATGTCAGGAGTAGATCCCACACCTTCACGATACCCCTTCATGTGTCACCAGTCCATACCTTAAGCTTGTTGCCAACACATGCGCGCGCGCACGCACACACACACACACACACACACACACACATTCTTTTAGAACCCGCTTTAGGCTAAGGACTGAGATCCTAGACATCCCGCATCCCCCACCAACACAGACTGGGCCCCTGGGAAGGGTAGGGGTGGCCAGGCTGGTCCGGGTGTAGCTGCCTCTGTTTCTACATCTCTGTGTTTCTAGGTCTGTGGTTCCCACTCTCTTTTTTGTCACCCCCCTCTCCGTCTCTTGTCTCTGGGTCAGTAGCTCTCTATCTCTGTTTCTCATTCACTGTCTCTCACCCATTCTTGCCCTTGTTTCTTTCTCATCAAAGCTCTTTCCACACCCCCTCCCCTCTCTTTTTGCTAAGTATTTCCCTGTGTATGTGTCTGTGGGTCTCTCCCTCGTCACCCGCCCCCATATCCAGGTGGAAGTTTTCAACCAAATCAAAGGCAGGCAGGACAGACGAAGCCCAAGCCCCGGACTGACTCTTTCAGCGCACACAGGGAGGGAGGGAGAGCCCTGGGGAAGTCTGGAAATCGTTACCCTTGAGGTAGGCAGGCCTGGCAGAGGGAGGAGGGGGCTGAGAGAGTTGGGACCCTGTAGGAAAAGGGGCTGTTGCTCATGGATTCCCTGATGCGGTGGGTGGTCTCTGTCCTCCCCCTCTGGGTCTCTGTCTCTCCCAACCTGGGGTCTCTGTGTCTCTAAAATTCCCTACACCTCTGAGCTTCTATTCCCTCTTCCTCCCCCTTCCTGCCCTTCTCTCTCTCTCTCTCTCTCTCTGGGACTCCCCTCCCCCATTTCTCTGAGTTTCTGTGCCCTTCTCTCAAAGTCCCTGTCCCTCTCTGTGCCTGCGTCTCTTTCTCACTCTATCCAACCATCCACACACCTGCAGGCCTTCCATTGGCTGAGTTCAGGGTGGGCGGGTTCTGTTACCTAGGGCAACGGCAACAACAAGCCTGCCCCTGCGTGGCTACCCCGCAGGGGTGGGACCATGGCGGGTCGGACCCTAGCTCTGCGCTATGGTCCCCCATGGCCCCCAATCTCTGGGACCGAGGTACCTGGATCCTGGCCCAACTGGCATCTCACCAGCAGTGGTGTCGCCCACCACATTATCCCGTCTGTGCCCTTTCCCCCGCCCAATGTGCAGGTGAGAGGACCCTAGGTTCCTGGCCAGGAGGAGACTGGGGGCCCAGACTCCGGTGTCTGAAGGAGAGGCCTGGGGGTCCAGACACCTGCTGAGAAGAAAAGGGGATTGGGGGCGTGGACTCCCCTCTGACTGAAGGAGGAGGGTCCCCGAGTCCTGGGTCTGAAAGAAGAGGGGCCAGGGAACCTGGATGCCTGGAACTGGAGGGAGGAAAGGGTTGGGGACCGACTGGGAGAGATTAGGGCTCGCGGGCCGGACTTGAATCCTTTCAGCTGACGTCCTTCTCCCCAGTCCACGGTCGCGGAGCCCCTGCCCCCTGCCGCAAAGCAGGGTTTGCACATCTGGGATTTTGACGAGGTCATCAGCAGATGGGAGACAACCTCTGGCTCGGCTTACGTGCCTAAGACCCACGGGGGGCCCTACGCACAGCCCAGGGCCCCAGAGCCTTCGGACCCCACGCGGACTGTGGGGATCAAGGATTTAGAAGAAAAGGTAAGGTTCTGGAACGTAGAGGTCCGCAGGGGACAGGACTGGGGATCGCTCTGGAGTACCGCGCACCCTCACGTCGGATCCCCGCGTCGCCTTCCCGCAGCTCAGACACCGCAGCTGGCGCCTCCCGCTGATCACAAAGCAGCAGTGCAGTGAGACGAGGGCGCAGTACACCGGCTGGCCCGGCTTGGATCAGCAGCGCCCTACCTTCTACGTCTGGCCCCAGCCCCTGGAGCTTGCCGAGCACCTTCGCGGAGGCCCTTCCCAGGTAGCGGAGAAGACCCGCTGCCACCGTGGGACGGAGCTTGTAGCGCCTGGGGCGGGGTCGGAGGGGCTCTGAAGCTGGGGACCAGGCTAGGAGACCCTGGGGTGGAGAATTTTGAGCCTGGGGTCTTGGCCAAAAGGTCTGGGACGGAATCAGGTTACGGAGTCTGGGGGTGGAGCTTGGACCTTCTGAGGTAGGGTCTGGGGGAGGAGGGGGCTGGAGACCGAAATCCCAGCGCTGAGGCTGGGGCCACAACTAGTAAATCCCGGGGCGGGGCTGGGAGGGTGTCTGAGGCCAGGGTCAGGGCTCCGCGGCGCACGGTACGTGGGGGCGGGTCTTGAACTTTCCAAGCCAAGGTCGGGAGGCGGGGCTAGGCTTTCCCGGAGTAGAGGAGCGTAGAGAAACGGTTGCCCGAGGTGCAGCTTGAATTCCAGCGGCGGGAGGTGGAAGCCAGGAGTCTGGGGGCGGAGCTGGGAAGGCTTTGTGTTCGATGACCCGCAAGTGTTTGGATTTTGGAGTAACCCTAATTAGGGTTCTGATTTGGGGAGCGAAGCTAAAGTGCGCTGACTTGCGATTGGTCAGGAAGGATTCGGATTCTGGGGGCGGGTGTGAGGGCTGGTGGGTCGAAGGAAAAGGGATCCTGAGTCTGGGAGCCAGGGCCTGGAATGCGGTATGAAACCTCTTGCTCGTCCTTCCTCCCCGGGTCCTCCTCAGGCTTTAATCCCCTGGACCAAGAACCCCGAGCTGGCCGGCCGGCCTTTCACAGTATCTGACCAGGGCATCTTGGACCGCCATCAGCTCTATCTGACCACCTCGGCCAAGGACTTCCGGGCCTACCCGAAGTGAGCCTGGGTCCTCGCTCGGCACCGCCCCCAGCATAGGCTGGTGGGACGCCGAACCCGGGTGTCGGCTGCCTCGTGTCCGACTCAGTAGCCTCAGCCTTTAGCTCCTGCACGCTCAAGAACCAGAAGTTCAGACCCCAGACACTACCTGTTTCCTTAGTGTCAACTCCCAGAAATATGAAACCTGCCGCTTGCCCAAGGGGTTCGGGACCAGGGGCGGGGCCCTAAGGCTCTGGGGCGGGACCTACTTTGGTTCCCAGATACTCCTTCCCAAGGATTAGAAAATTCCGGATTCCAGACCCTTACGGACCTCGAGGACCAGGAATCCAGGCTAGGAGTCTGCAGCCCCCATCCTTCCTGAGGGGTCCCCGAATCATGCAAATGTACCCTTGCCTCGAAACGCAGGAGTTCACGTCTACAGGCTCCTCAGAACGCGAGGTCTGAACCTCAGCCTTGTCTCTCGGAACCAACTGTGCCTTCCCTCTCCTGCCTCCCTCACCAACAGGAAGGAGTTGTCTGGATATCCCCGCAAGGACTCGCTGACCTACTGGAGCTTTGAGAAGACGCCTCAGGCCTGGGGCCATGACCCACAGAGGCCACCGTGTCCGGGCCCCTCTCGGCCGCCAGGGATCCGCGTGCCCCACGTCCACCCAGTGACGATAGCCGTGCCACACCACGGAGCGTTGTCTCTGACTCAGGAGTCCTACAGACCCCCGCTGCACCCGCTCCTCCGGCTCGACCGTTTCTGCCCGCTGGAGCTGCCCTGGGGCGGCCCCCACTGGAAGCCCGTGTCGGGGATCTACAGCGTGCCGCACGCCTACCGCACTGAGAACTCCAGCTACGGCAGCATGAAGCCAGCCCTCATCTGAGCCGGCAGCGCCAGCCCCGCCCTGGACACGCCCCCCGGGCGCGGACCGAGACGAGAAAGCGGTGACTGGGAGCACACTGGGCGGGGCTAAAGCCGGGAACCCCGCCCGCCACGTGGGAGGGAGACAGAGGCCAGGACCCGCCCACTGGGCCGTGGGCTGGGCGAATCCCACACTTGACCTTAGGGTTGACTGGTTGGGAGAGGGAGGTGGGAGCTGAGCCGGGAAAAGGTAATTTGGGGCTGTGGGCTCGAGGGCGAGTCACGCCCTCTGCGACCGAGGAGGCGGAGCTTCTTAGTCAACGACAGAGTTAAATAGCCTAAACTATGCCCATTGCTGGGTCGTCTCTGGGGGCCTGAGTGTGGGGAGATGGGGCCCCCACTGAATCCCTTGTGGAACGAAGGCACGACTGCGTGCAGGTGGAACCCGGCCTCTGGGCACAGAATCCAATATTGAAGCCACGCCCCTCCGAAGAAGTTAGTAGCACGGGAATGGCTTTCAGCCTATGGCAGGTGGAGAGGGGCTGAGGTCTCAGCTGATCATTCGAGGGTCCTTGGAAGGGGCGACCTTCAGCCTTCCCCTGGCTCCCAGCATGATGCGCAGAGGCGAGGCTATACAGCCAGGGGCAAGGCCAAGGGCTCCCTGTGGCCCATTCCCGATGACCAGGAACACGACTTCGCTAGTACCTGAGGATTGAGTCAGTGAAGTCAGCTTCACCTTGGGCGTCTCCTGCTTCTTGTGTGGGAGCCACTCAGGGAGTGGGGGGTAAGGGGCACTCCACGGAGCCACTCCTGCACACCTCCGTGACCTTTTCTGCTTCTCGCCCCCAGAAAGATTAGTGTCCAGGTTACCCCATCGTGCCGTCACCCGCAGTGGCCTTGCCGCCCCCACAGCCTGCAAGTATAAGACCAGGTAAACATCATAGGGAAGGCACTGAGCATGGAGACGCTCCAGGTAAGACTGTAGGGCCCCTAGGCACTTTGCAACTCTGTCCAGGCCACAGCTGGCACAAAGAGGGAGAGTCCTGTGACCTGATGGAGGAGGCTTCCTTCTAGAAGAGTGTGGACGGCCAGCAGGCTTCCTGCCAGGAGGGAAGCAGGTGGAGCAGGGCCTGAGGGTGGGAATCTGCAGTGTTGGGAGTATCTGGGGTTCCTGAGTCCTGGGACAGGGGATCGAAGTGGGACAGATGGGTCCCGAATGGAAGAGGCCAGGCAGGGGAGCTGTGTCCCTGAATGTGTCTGTGTGGGGGATGGGAGGGTAAGGGCTCAGGGTAGAGAGGTCTGGCTTGGCCCAGAGACACCGGCCTTGTCCCAGGGCCTGCTGCTGTGGCTGCTGCTGAACGTGGGTGGGGCATGGACATCCAGGGGGCCACTACGCCCACTATGCCGGCCCATCAACGCCACCCTGGCTGCCGAGAACGAAGCCTGTCCGGTCTGTATCACCTTCACCACCACCATCTGCGCCGGCTACTGCCCCAGCATGGTGAGCTGCGGGGGGCGGTCGAGGGCCAGCCCTGCTGGCTGGGGGACGGGTGCTGCCACCTCAGCACCAGGGGGGGTACTCAGGGCCGGGCCCACATCAGACGGGAAGCGGCAGCGGGGATGGAAGGGTGGCCTGCCCCCTGGGCAGGGGCTGGGGAACTGGGAGTCAGAGCTGGGCACGTGGGAGGGAGGGGGAGCACAGGGGGTCTGCTGGACACCTGAGTCTGCGACCTGTGAGGGGTGGGGGGAGCTCAGGGGAGGGCCTGACCAAAGGAGGATAGCCATGCCCCCCCCACCCCCCACTCCTGGCCCACAGGTGCGAGTGCTGCCAGCCGCCCTGCCGCCCGTGCCCCAGCCGGTGTGCACCTACCACGAGCTGCGCTTTGCCTCCATCCGGCTCCCTGGATGCCCGCCTGGCGTGGACCCCATGGTCTCCTTCCCCGTGGCCCTAAGCTGTCGCTGTGGGCCCTGCCGCCTCAGCAACTCCGACTGTGGGGGTCCCAGAGCCCAACCCTTGGCCTGTGACCGCCCCCCGCTCCCGGGCCTCCTGTTCCTCTAAGGATCCCCCCCACACCCCAACTCCTGGAGCCAGCAGATGCTTCTTTCCTCCCTTCTTAATAAAGGCTTCTCGAACTGCACTCAGGTTGTCTTTTGTCAGGCTCAGGGTGCATGTACGCGTACACACACACACACACACACACACTCACACACTCACGATGGGTCCAGTTTCAGGGGCACCTGGATGGCTCATTCGGTTAAGTGTCTGACTCTTGATTTCGGCTCAGGTCATGATCTCAGGGTCGTGGGAATGTGCCCCATAGTGGACTCCATGCTGGGTGTCCTGGAGCCTGCTGCAGATTCTCTCTCTCCCTCTTCCTCTGTGCCCCCTCCCCCACCACATGAACTCTCTCTAAAAAAAAAAAAGAGAGAGAGAATGGGTCCAGCTTCAGAACCATTTTATACAAAGTTACAGTGTCAGAACTCTAGTAGAAAACAGGTGGGGCGGGGGGGAGAGGGAGAGGGTGACATCGGCTCACGAGGTGTCCATGGTTTCGCCTTCTGTGGGGAGAAGGAAGGCCAGGTGGTCAGTGTGGCCCAGAGGGCAGGGCCTGAGATCTCCAGATCAGACACCCGCCTGCCCTCTGGGGTGGGTGACCCTGGGGACAGGCGCAGCAGGGGACACTCACTGAGCTCGTTGAAGAGAAAGGCATCCTGGTACTCCTTCATGTACTGCGTGGAGCGCGACTCGTCCAGGAAGAGGGAGTAGACCCGTTTGATGTCATCTACCTGCACTTCCGTGCCCTGACAGGGGATGGCCAGACCTCAGTGGGGCCCCTCTCCGGCAGGTGGGTCAGGCTGGGGACTCCGGGGCCGGACTGCCTGGGTTCGAATCCCGCCTTGGCCACCTCCCGGCTGAGGGCCCAACCCCTCCAGTCCTGGGTTTCTTCATCAGGAAGATGACCTTGACGGCATTAACTCAGAGCTGACGGACATCTCCAAAGCACCCGCTACGTGTCAGGCCAGGAGATACAGGTATAAACTCCCCAGACCCAAGCTACCGGCCTTTGAAAACCCTGTTCTGGGACTAAATCCAACAACGTACTCCAAGCCCTTGGAGTGGTGAGCGAGGCACTCGCTCGCTCGCTCGGGCCGGCCCCGGGGGCTTACAGGGCTGGCTGACCTTGCGTTTCCGGCACACCAGGCTGGCAGCCGTGATGAGCTGGATGGCGTAGCGCAGGGACGTCTCCAGCCCAATGCGCGTCAGCACTGTGTAGGCGTCCTCACTCATTTCTACGTCCTCCTCCTCACACCTGTGGGCGGCGGGGGGGGGGGGGGGGGGGGGGCGGTCAGCCAGGCTGTGACTGCAACGAACCCCCTGCCCCTGGCCGGCCCTTCCCCTGGGCGCTGCTGGACATCCTGGGGGATGTGTGGAGTCTATGTCCTCAGAGCCATGGAACGCTGAGCAAGAAGGGCCACTGAGGTATAGGCTGGGCCTGCAGCCTGGGCCCCCAGACCCTCCCCAGCCAGGGCTCTTTCTCCGACCCCCGATCGGAGGCCATTGCTTGGATGCCCAGCCCTACCTCTTGCAGGTCCAGCGACCCTCCCCCTCAGACCTCGCTGCCCCCACCTGCCAAACACGGTGGGGGCCAGCCCTTCCTCTCAGGCCCGCAGCCGCGTCCTGCCCCAGAACGCCAGGCGGCTCTGCCCATACCGAATGCGGAGAATCTGCTTTGTGTCCTTCTCACTGTAGGGAGAGGTGGAGACGATGAGCAGGCGGTCCAGGAGGTCGATGGGGATGCCATGCGGGCTCTGGTAGCTGGTACCCCGGATGCTGGGGAGGAGGGGGGGAAGGGAGGGCTGTCAGGGTGATGCTCCCAGAACGCGGCTCTCCACTCCCTCTCCTTGGAATCCCCCACCGCCCCCCTCCACCACGGCCCACTCACCGGGCAAATACCACTTAACCTTTAGCTCAGGGCTGCTGTCACCACCGAGCACGCAGCCACCCCCCCCAGAGCTGGGCTGGCTTTAGCTGGGTATCTACATCTGGGATTAAGAATCAAGGTCCCCCTCCTCTGCGTGACACAGAGCTCCAAAGAGAAGCGACTATGCCGGTCCTACTTCCTGCTGCACCCGGCCCGGCCCAGGGCCCAGGAGATGGGAGTGGATTCTCAACATTCACGGCAGTGAAGGTTCTGTCACCGCTTCTCGAGTAGGTTCTTGGGAGCCTTTGCTCACAGTACTTTTGTCAACCGACTGACATGTAACCTGGTTCTATGTGTTTCTGTTTAAAGACAGCCTATTCGGGGCGCCTGCGTGGCACAGCGGTTAAGCGTCTGCCTTCGGCTCAGGGCGTGATCCCGGCGTTCTGGGATCGAGCCCCACATCAGGCTCCTCCGCTATGAGCCTGCTTCTTCCTCTCCCACTCCCCCTGCCTGTGTTCCCTCTCTCGCTGGCTGTCTCTATCTCTGTCGAATAAATAAAATCTTAAAAAAAAAAAAAGACATCCTATTGAACATATGTCACTGACCCACTCCCCTCGAACTTGCGGCTAGCAGCACTCTACGTCAGGCCCGAATGAAGCTCGTCTAACACACACACGCTTTCTCTAGAAGACGTGTCCATCCCCGCCCTATGCTTAGGGACACGGGACAGCGAGGGGCCTCTTTAGCCACGAAATCACCACTAAAAAGCATAAAACGCGGCACTAAACAGATCAGGAAAAGGACACTCATTTACAGCAGGTGAGCTGAACCCAGAAGGCAGGCAGGGTGTCGCCTTGTAGGACCTCAGTTTGGAGTGGCCGTATAGGGCGACTCAAACACGTGGCCCCTCCGCACATGTCTGCGGCCGGAGCACCAGAGTGTCGGCAGTACTGATTTGGGGGGCGGGGGGTTACAAATCAATGGTAGTGACAGTACGCAGACACCCAAACACAGGCCGTGCAGATAATGAGGAGGGACCTGGGTTTGCGGCCGGACCCGGGAGGCGCCCTGGGCTCAGCCGGGCTCTTCCCATCCTCGTTCGGAGAGCCAACTCTGGCCCTGACACCTTCTCCCTGTAACCTGAGGCACGTCACTGGGCCTCGCTGTCCTCGTCTGTACCATGGGGCTGAGACAATATCCACCTCCCGAGCTCCTCTGAAGGGTCTGGGCGGTTCACCGGGGAAACAAGCCAGGGACAATCTGCCCATCTGCCCCCTGCAGGGGTGACGGTGGTCCTCCGGGCCCCAGCCTCCTGGGGGCTATGTACCCCCCACTTCCTCCTCCCTGTTCACCAAAATACAGATGCGGCAGAGAAGGCGGCCAGCTGGGACAACAGAGCGAGGGGTGCTGGCAACACCCTAGGGCAGAGGTTCCCAAGCTTTACCAGAACCTGAGCACTTCACGGCTCGGGAATTTTTCCCTGGTATTCTTAGGCCAAAAGTAATATTAAGTTCTGGTCTGTAAAGTGGTTAGGGCTAAGTGACGTAAGCACAGTGATTTACGCAGTGTCCAACACACATCTCCGTGCATCCCTCAGAAACAAACCATCCCACAGCACTGTGTGTGTTCTGTGGCACACTGGGAGGCCTCGGCACGCAGTTTGGGAACTGCAGCCTCAAGGGCTATAGGAACAAAGACAGAAAGAACATGGTCCCTCAGCTTCCTTGTGGGGCAGAGCTGCCCGCCTACCCTCCCTGAGCCCCCGACTAGGAGAAGGAGAAGCACATCCTTTCGTCTGGGCCCCGGTACTTGTGGGTAGCCTTGTTGCAACAGCTAAGCCCATACCCTTCCTAACAGGGAGCTCAACAAACATGCCCTGCTTACCCTGGGCCTACACCCACCGCCTGGAGCACCCCATTTTCCCCAGAGGCCTTTGAGGGGGCCACCAGCTGGCTCACCGGGTGATGCCGCGGTTGGTGGCCATGATGAGGACTGGCGCCATGTCACTCTCCAGGGCCCGATTGAGGAAGGAGAAGCTTTCGATGTCTAGCATGTGGACCTCGTCGATAAACAGCACCTGGGAGCCATTGGGGCATGTGTCAAACCCACGACCCGAGCCTGTCTCTTCCCATTTCCCACCACCACAAGCCGCCTGCCCTGGCCGAACCCAGTACTCACCCCGGGGATGATCTCTGCTTTGCCCTCCTCACGCCACTCAGCCACCTTGGCATTGATCTGCTCTCGGACTTCTGACTTGATCTCCCCTGTGTCGCCTGAGGGAGGCAGGGGTGGCGCAGGGAGTGTCAGACAGGAAACAGGGACCCAGGGCCGGAGGGTGGAGGAAGATAGAGAAAGATGGGACACCAGGGACAGGGAAGAGAGACCAAGACTGGAGTGGCAAAGGGACAGAAGGGGTGGGAGTCCCAAATGTCCCAGAGAGGAGGAAGACCAGAGACAGAGAAACCAGGAAGAAGAGAGGGCAGGACATGCAAGCCCCCGCTAGACCCCCGAGAGAGGGACAAATGGCAACAGAGTGGGAGGGATGAATCAGGGGATTGTGTCGGGGGTTGTACGGAGCAGGGCCAATCCGAGGGGCCTCACCTGAGAAGAGAGCCAGGAAGCCCTGGGTGCGGGAGTTGATGACGTCAATCTCATGCAGGGACACGGTGTGGACCACCTCCTTGCGTTTCTGGAGTTCTCCGTCTGGACACTGCACGAACTTGGTCTATGGGGTGGGGCGGGGGAGGGGAGGGAGAGACAAGGGCGGAGAAGAGCATGAAAGAGGGCTCAAAGGGGCTGTGTAGGGGGAGATCGGACTCTGGACTCCTTGGGATGGAGCTGAGAATCCAGAAACCCCAGGTCCAAGAGGTAGTCACCACTAGGAGATTCAAGAGCACTGAAGGACTAGGGGTTCCCGGAGGACCTCAGAAACCAGGAGCAAATGGCCAAGCTGAAGGGCCCTGGCTGTCCTAGACCGTATAGGGAAAAAGTCCAGGGACATGGAGCTGGGGTGACTGGAGGATCCAGACCCTCTGGGCCATGGGGGTGATGGAAGAGATGCAAACATGCCGGTGCCCGGAACGAGGGGACCCCCAGAGCCCTGACCCACCTGGGAGCCCATGGCGTCATAGTCGCGAGCGCGTGTGAAGGAGCGGCCCAGCTTGGAGATCTTGCCCGTGGCCTTGTCAATGGTGATCACATCCCTGCAGGTGGGGGGGGGGGGTAGGAGGGCGGGAGTGAGGACAGGAAAGGGCCCAAGATCCCCCACCTTGGCCACCCAGTGTGGCCCCCTGCCACTTACCCAGCCTGGACCTTGTCCTTGGTCAGGGACTCAATCATCTTGGTGCCCAGGTCGTAGATGGTCTCCATCTCCGTGGTCTTGAGGGTCAGCTTGCCTACCTTGGAGCCCTGAGAAGGGTGACATGCCAGGCAAGGAGCTCAGAGCAGGCCCGATGTCCCCCCAGTACGGCTGAAATGGGCAGGACACAGGGATGCTTCAGGGGCTGACAGACATGTTCACTGTCAGGACCGTGGCGATGGCCTCACGGGCACACACGTGTGTCGAACCTTAACATCCTGTAAACTTTCAACGTGTGCAGTTCATGGTTTGTCAATTTCTCCTGCATAAACCGATTACTAAAAACCCAGCGAGCAAACAGGCCACCACCTGCCTAAAAGATAAAGTCTTAAGAACAGCAACACGGCCCAGAGGGCCCGTGACATGGGGGTCACACGCTAACACTCCTTACTCGATAGCCAAGTAACTGGTGTTTTTTATCCTTCACAAACCCAGAAAACAGAGCAAAGGCTAAACACAGCTAAGAAAACAAAAACGCCACACTCCCTCCCACAGGGGTTAAGCACAGTCAACATCTTCCAGGCTCTTTCAGCACATTCACCTCTCTCGTTTCCAGTGAGTTGTCCCTTCTGTAGGGACAGGTGGCAGGAAGAAAGGGTCGAGATTTGGGAGGGAGGGAAAGATGGTTTGGGTTTTACATTTTTATCTTTTGTTATTTTTTAAAGATTGATTGATTGATTGATTTAATTTATTTATTTATTTATGTAAGTAATCTCTACGCCCACCGTGGGGCTCAAACTCATGACCCTGGAGATCAAGAGTCACACGCTCTATCGACTGAGCCAGCCAGGTGCCCCAGGTTTCGCATTTTTAAAGGGAGGATACATCCATGGAATTCTTCTGTCATAAAAACCAAGCTTAAAGAAAGAACTACCTTGTGGGGCTCGTGGGTGGCTCAGTCAGTTAAGTGTCTGACTCTTGATCTCAGCTCAGGTCTTGATCTTAGGGTTGTGAGTTCGAGCCCCACGTTGGGGGTAGAGTTTACTTTAAAAGAAAAAAATAAAAGAACTATCTTGGGAATGGCTTTCTCTATGTTTAAATATTCTCCTACCGTATTTTTAAAATTCAAAATATAATTGCCGATGGATGGGACTGATTTAGGAGACTGTGGACAGGGGTTAAAAGTGCAAGTCGAGGGGCGCGTGGGTGGCTCAGTTGGTTGGGCATCTGCCTTCAGCTCGGGTCATGATCTCAGGGTCCTGGGATCAAGGCCGGCGGCGGGCTCCCTGCTCAGCTGGGCGTCTGCTTCTCCCTCTCCCTCTGCCGCTCCCCCTGCTTGTTCTCTCTCCCAAATAAACAAATACATTTTTTTTTAAATTGTCGATGTAATTATGCATCTGAAACCCATTTCCACTGAGAATGACAAGCAAGTGAAAGAAGGGGACAGTGTCCATGTGACAAGACACAGGAACAGAAGGTGACTGGGCATGAGGCCAACGGGCTTGAAGCACATTTAAGCTTTCCATTACTTGGCATGTTACCAGCAACTACAACTTCACGTGTAAAAGAGAATGCGAGACGGAGAAAGCACAGCCTGGAGAACACGGTGCCAGGTGAGAGAAGCCAGCCTCGGTGGGTCACGTGCTGCAGGACCCGGTGTATAAGAACCGCCCAGAACCAGCAACTCCACGGAGACAGGAAGCAGACGCATGGCCGCCAGGGGTCGGGAGCCGGCAAAGCTCTACTTTTTTATCTTGATGGTGGTTCTAAGGGGATTTGCTTTATAATAACTTACTAACCACACGATTATTTTACGTGCTTTACATCTGTTCTGTTTTACAACAAGAATGTTATAATTCTTAGCTTAAAAAAAAAAAAGGGAGCGAATCTCAACAACCGTGTAAGCTGCATAGGAAATGCCTTTTAGTGCTAAGCTTCATAAAATCTCCCAGAACAGGTTCTTAAGCCCAGCCATTAAGAATTAGCTGTGAGATGGGGCGCCTGGGTGGCACAACGGTTAAGCGTCTGCCTTCGGCTCAGGGCGTGATCCCGGCGTTATGGGATCGAGCCCCACATCAGGCTCTTCTGCTATGAGCCTGCTTCTTCCTCTCCCACTCCCCCTGCTTGTGTTCCCTCTCTCACTGGCTGTCTCTATCTCTACCGAATAAATAAATAAAATCTTAAAAAAAAAAAAAAGAATTAGCTGTGAGAGAGCGCCGCCGCTCTTTCTGCCCACAGGTCCTGTCCCCGTGCTTTAATAAAACCACCATTTTGCACAAAAAAAAAAAAAAAAAAAAGGAATTAACAGTGAGAAACTTCCAGACCTTCTCTGTCATGACACCACTTGGTTTTAACTGCTCACGGTGTCGCTCACAAGTGGATAAACTTGCAATCTACTGATCCCACTGTAGGTGCACAGAGGGCTCCAACCTGCAGCTCAAACATTCCATGGATTCTGATCTCAGTGAGGACCTGCCGCCCCACATTCGGAGGTGGCCTAGGCTCACAGCAGACTCACCGTCCCTGTCGCCGGCCTGTCAATCTGGATCTCCACCACCTCCCCTTCGATGATCTCGGTCTCCTCCCTGGACAGAGAACGGGTGTGAGCAGAGAGCCCCATGTCTGGGCCCTTGAGAATGGCTAACTCCCATGAGCCCCTGGGCACCGAACAAGTCCAACAGGGCAGGGGTCATGCTGAGGCCGCTGGGCGTTGGCTCCAGCCCTGAACTGGGTCCTGCGCTTACTTGATGCGAACGCCGATAGACCGTCGGAAGGCCTGTGTCAGCGCCTCTGTCTTGCTCATCTCCAGCGAGAAGATCTCACTGCCGGCGATGGCTGTGAAAGGGGTGTCAGGGCCCAGGGCCTGGGCCATGCCTGTGGAAGAGGTGGTCTGGGTAGGTGGGCACAGCCTGGCACCAGGCAATACCTCCTCCGAGTCAAACCAGCTCTCTCCCTCCTCAGGAAGGCACGTAGTTGAGATGTCCCTAAAGTCAAGGCTTTGGTCTTACTCATCTAAGTGCCCCCAGTGTCTGGCCCAGGACCCCATTTTATTAAGAAAGCAATGGTCCGGGCGCCTGAGTGGCACAGCGGTTAAGCATCTGCCTTCGGCTCAGGGCGTGATCCTGGCGTTGTGGGATCGAGTCCCACATCAGGCTCCTGATATGAGCCTGCTTCTTCCTCTCCCACTCCACCTGCTTGTGTTCCCTCTCTCGCTGGCTATCTCTATCTCTGTCAAATAAATAAATAAAATCTTAAAAAAAAAAAAAGAAAGAAAGCAATGGTCCACGTTAAAACACATTAATATGTGTTAATGTCTCACCATGTTGCAGCAGAATGTAACTATATGATTAAGTTCTAGTCAATAAGATATAAGCAAAAGCGTGTGGGAGTCCCAACACAGCTGCTTAAAGGGAGCAACCTTTAAAGGGAGGGAGGTACACCCTCACTGCAAGATCTCTTTTCTCGTTCCTTCTACCTGGGACTATGGGTGGGAAGGCTGGAGCTTAGGCAACCCTCTTGGAACACGAAGTGCCCTGACATGGAAGCTAGTACAGAGAATGTTGAGGTGGGAAGGCAGAATACTTTACAGAACTCCTCAACAAGCCCTAAGTGGTCTATGTTCAGATTTCTTCTATGTGAGAGAATGAACCAGAGTGCTTATGCCCCTGCCATTTTGGGCTGTCTGTTAAATGCGGCTGAACCCAACCTGGATTTACACAGTAAGGATTGTCTGGCAGAGACCAGAAGAGCTCCTGCCCCGAGAGGCCTCTTACCCATGGCGATGGCCGTCTTCCCGGTGCCTGGCTGGCCAGCAATGAGCACCGCCCGCCCGGCGATCTTCCCTTCCCGGATCATCTCCAGCACAACGCCAGCTGCCCGCCGGGCTGCCAGCTGCCCCACCATGCCCTGGGAAGCCTGTAGGGTGGGAGGCGAGAGCACACCAGGTGACTTCCTACTGGGCTGCCACCCCATTTCCACCACCTCCAGGCCGGGGAGATGAAAGGGCATGCTCTTGGCTTGGCTAGGACTTCAGGAAAAAGTTAAAAAAAACTTTTTCCACCCCAATTTTTTAAAGCTAATAAAACTCTACACATGGCTCAATCTTATAGATAGGTAGCCAAAGGTCTGGGAGACCCTAACACTCCCTGGGGCCCTGGGGTCCCTGTGCCTGAGGCCTCCATGGATCAGCCTTCCCACCCCACCGCCCTCAGCTCTACCTGCCGTGGCTCCAAGGCATCGTCCAGCCCCAGCCCCCGGATGTGAGAGTGTGCACCTGTGTTGGGGGAAAGAACCAGAAGACACAGTTACCAGCCAGCTTGGGATAATGTGTGACCTGAGGAAAGGGGCTTCGTCTCTCAGCCCTGGTTTCCTCCTTGGTCAAATGGGAGGTCTGAGTCTCTACCTCACTGGGAGGATGGCTGGTCGGGATACATGCTTAATAAACTGGAGCTACTCTTAGAATACAGCATAGCCGACCAGAATCATCGAGACCCGGTTAACCACACCATCAGATCAGGATCTAACCGTGACAGCTAACGATCACAATTACTTTACGTTTATAGCCTCAGGGGCCCCACAGATTCTTATTTCATTCCATGTCACCCCGAGAAACAGAAGAGTCCTAGCTATTACCACCCCAGAGTGCTTCTGGGATTCAATATCCTCTTCGGGCCCTCACCAACATGAAATCGAGAAGGGAGCCCAGAGAGGTCAGGCCCCCTGCCCAAGACCACACAGCCCAGCAAGAGGTCAAGACGCGGGATTTCAGTGTTTCACACTGGACCGGGGCTGGGCAAACTATAGCCTGGGGGCCAGTAACTTGTTTTTGTAAATAAAGTTTTATTGGCACACCACCATGCCCATTCCCTTACATACTGCCTGTAGCTGCTTTCACGCAACAACAGGAGAACTGAGTATTTTCCACAGACAAGAGATTTACTGCCTGGCCCTTTAAGAAAAGATTTGCTGACCCCAGCACTAAATCGTAAGCACCTGAGGGCAGGTACTGGGTGCAGTTAGTGTCGACGGGGTCCTCAGCTCCAGCAGGGCCTGGCCCTCTGATAGCTGAGACAGTGTTGGCCCCTGCCCGTTAACGGCTTTATATGCCTGACCTTAGGGAACCTTATATCAACTGATGAAGTGAACTACCTTTGCTCCATTTTGCAGATAAGGACATTGAGGCAGAGAGCAACTAGCCTCTTGCAAAGAAGTGGTCGCCAGCAGCGGGGCTCCGGAACCCATGTTCCTAGCCACAAGCTCTTTACTCGTAGGCACAGAGTGAAGGAACGCGCAAGAACAAGTAGTCTCCCCCATGCAGGTAAAGCTCTTTGGGGAGGCTGCACCCTGCTGGCCCACTACACCCCAGCTTCGTGCTCCTGGATTTACAGCCTACTCCATGTGGGAGCTGGGACCAGCGGCTTGACTGCTCTGAGTCTTGGTTTCCTCGGCTGAAATATGGGATGACAGTCGGTATGCCCATCTCTCGGGATGGCCGTGAGAACTTGGCAGGTCACGAACTGGTTATCTGTTGAGCACCTACTCTGTTGGGGGCCCCTGCTAGGGACACAGCCAGAAACGAGCCAGACCTGGTCCCTGCGCACAGGGAGCTGATGCCACAGTGTGTGCTGAGGGCATGGGACAGTCAGTTCTGAGCCAACCCCAGCGGGGACTCAGCAAACTTCCACTTTCATGATTTCCAAGAAGCAAAATGCTGGGACACCCAGGAGCCTGACCAGGGTAGCCAAGCCAACAGAAGTGCAGCCTGGGGTTAGGGGCCCAGCACGGTCCCCCATGTGCCATCTGAGCCCGCTCTGGCACTCAGCCCGGCTCCCTCTCAGGGCTCCTGGGCAGGCTGGCTCTGTCGGGGGCAGGCAGGGTCTGGGTCGTGCTCACTCACCGATACGCTCAATCCTCGTCACATCTCGGATCTCTGGGACCTTTGTTGTGGCCGACTGGAAGTGGAGGAAGACACGTGAGAAGAGTCAGATTATCTCAGTTTTCACCAACTCCTCCTCTGTCCCTCCCGCCCATGTCCTGGGAGACAGTCCTTTCCATTCCTTTTCCCTACACAAGGCAGGTCAACAGCCCAAACATCCGTCCCTCCCACCCTTCTCATTTGTCACCAACTAATGCTGGTTGGTTGACCCCAGTACACTGAGTCCCAGAAAGACAAGGACCGTCCGTGTCTGTCTCATTGACAGCTCTGTCACCAGGGCCTAGCACATTATTTGGTGCCCAGGAATTATTTGGTGAAGGAAGAAGTCCTCCCCACTTCCATGACTGGAAGGACAGACACCTGACTGCCCAAGCCCCCTGTGCCCTGCTGCCCGAATCTCTATCACTGGGCCTTTGCATGCGCTCATCCCAGAGTCCATCCTGCTCTCCCCACCTCCCTCACTGAATTAGATCAAGCAACGCTCAGGAAGGGAGACCCTCCCTGACCTCTGCCCCAGCCTGACCCGTTCCAGGGTCTCTGGATGTCCAGACAGAATGAGAGGTCGAGCCGGATCTCCCTGTGTAATCTCACATTTAGGAGGGAGACTGTCTGATCAGTGTTCTCGGCTCCAGGGGACGGAAGGCCCGTGAAGGGCACAGCCCACATCCTGCTTGTTCACCTGGGGTTCAACACTTGGGGTCTGGATGAACGATGTACTGCAGTGCTGAGCTGAGTCAACAAGCAGGAACTGAGTCCTCTGGTGTTCCCAGCTCTCTGAAAAGAGGAGCCAGCCACCATTTCTTCTCACAGAGGGGAGACAGATCAGTAAGTACCCCCTGGGACAATCCTAAAACCCCCAGAAGATGCGCATGAGTTTTCACAGCAGCATTATTCACAAAAGCCAAAAGGCGGGAAAACCCAAAATGTCCATCAACGGATGAATGGATAAACAAAAGGTGGTATGTCCACACTTGGAATATTATTTAGCCATAAAAAGAAAGTTCTAACATATGCTACAGTGTGGATGAACCTTGAAAACATCATGTGCAATGAAAGAAACCAGGCACAAGAGGTCACCTATGGTGTGATTTCACTGATATGAAATGTCCAGGATAAGCGAATTCGTAGAGACAGGAAGTACACTGGTGGTGGCTAGGGCTGGGGGTATGAGAGAATTGGGGGATAACGGCCAAGAGCTAGCTACAGGGCTTCCCTCTTGGGAGGATAAAGATGCCCTAAAATTGATTGAGGTGACAGTTGCACAATTGTGAATATACTAAAAGCCACTGAACTGTACACTTTAAATGGGTAAATCGTATGGTATGTGAATCGCATCTCCATAAAGCTGCTAAAAAAAAAATCTGGGTGGTAGGTCCTAGGCTGTATTATTTTCTGACACTGGAGGATTTAGCAATTTCTTTCTTTCTTTTTAAAGTTTATTTCTTTAAGGAATCTCTACACCCAACAGGGGCTCGAACTCACGTCCCCGAGATCAAGAGTCACCCGCTCTCCACTGACTGAACCAGGTGCCCCTCACAATTTCTAGTAAAGGAAAGGAAAGCCTAAGCAGCCAGCCTGCTGACCCAGTCCCTTGGCCACCTTCTCCCAACCCTTCCCCCCTCCACAGGTCTCTCTTCTTCCACCAGGAGAGGAGAGGAAGGCATCCAACCTAGTGGAAGGCTCCTGTCTCTGGAGTTTAGACTGTGGCCACCACATGGTCACAAGCTTCCCTCCCACTTACCCTCTGTTCATAGAAGGCTGGAACCAAGAACAGTGGACACTGGCCCCAAACACTATCAGAAGACTCAGAACATACCCCCACACATCACGACACACCCTATCAGACCCTCCTTGCAGCAATGAATGGGCATGGATCCAGAAATCCCAACTCTGAGCAATCCCAACACAAACAGACCTGCCTCCTACAAGGCCTTCCTTTTCACCAGAAGCCTCTCCTATGCTGTGCTCTCCATTGACCCCATGGAAGCAGAGGTCATTTTAAAACTTGGCACCCACGATCCCGTCAAACTTCAAATACTTCATCCCTGTCCATAGGAAATAGGTCTCGGGAGTGTGGCTGTTACCTTTTCTCTTCTGCTCCCTTATCCACCCCCTTTGCCATGTTAGCAGCCACAAGCTCAAATTCCACCCCTCCCTCTGCACCAGTAACTATTGCCCCCACCCCACCTCCATCCTGACCAGAGTCACTATGGGAACCAAAGCAGCCAGAAGCCCAGTTCAACCCCAAGCTAAGACCACATCCCTTCTTCATTCAGATGTTTCTCAAGCAAATGCCAGGGCCAGTGTACCTAGTCTCTTCCTTACAGAGCTCATTCATTCATTCATTCATTCAAACATTCAAGTGATAAGCCACTAATCATCTGCACTGAGTATGAGGTGCTGAAATATGAAAATGGCCCAAACAGTCCCATGACGTGATCCCTAACCTCTGGACCCCTAGCCGTGTCCCCTTCCCCACGGACACCCTCCAGGTTCTCAACACTCTGGTGGCTCAAGGCTAAGCAACTTCACACTCTCAAGCACACAGGACAGGTCTCCACCTGAGCTTCCTCCTGGTACTCAGGTGCCATTCATACCATCAACAACCCAAGGCTCCTGAACGGCTTGAAGCCCAAGATACTACAACCCTCATCAAATTTTAGGGCAAAAGACTGCAGAACTGACTGCTGACAGCGCCCAGAGGACTGGAAGTTGGAGTTCCCATAACACCATGCGGTCAGATCTGACCACCGAGACCTTGACTTGAATACCACTTGAATCCAGGATTCCAGGATACCAGCCCCTTTCCTCCTCCTCAGACCCGGAGTCCTGGCCCCCAGCCTCCTCCTCCTTCAGACGCAGGTGCCGGGGCCCCCAACCCCTCCTCTCTCAGACCCAGGAATCTTCACCCCCAGCCTCCTCCTCCCTCAGACCCAGGAGTCCTGGTCCCCAACCCCTCCTCCCTCAGACCCAGGGGTCCGGGCCTCCAGCTCCTCCCTCAGCCCCAGCAGTCCAGTCCCTCAGCCCCTCCTCCCTCAGCCCCAGGAGTCTAGACCCTCAACGCCCTCCTCCTCCTTCAGACGCAGGAGCCGGGGCCCCCAACCCCTCCTCTCTCAGACCCAGGAATCTTCACCCCCAGCCTCCTCCTCCCTCAGACCCAGGAGTCCTGGTCCCCAACCCCTCCTCCCTCAGACCCAGGGGTCCGGGCCCCCGGCATCCTTCCCGCTCAGACTCGGGAGTACAGATTCACTCCTCAGCTCTCCCCACGCAGCACTTACCACGGTTGCCATGATGCTCACCAACCGCCAATATCCTAGCGGAAACGGAAACGCGCTAGGAACTGAGGCGTTCTGGTCCCTCTAGACGGCCAGGTCCTCCAAGATCTCGACGTTTCCTCATAAATATGCAAACTCTCCTTGTGGGGGCGTGGCGTCACTTTTTAGGTTCTGCTCCTCCGCCGAGACTGAGCTGGTAAAGGGATTCCCGGAACTCCGGGGTGTGTTCCCAACGCCTCTTGGCCCCTCCTTTTACCCAGGCCTCCTTGCTGAGGCTGATTGCAAAACTCTTAAGACTTCTTTGAGCAACCACACGTACCCCACGATCGCTTTCCTCCCTATTCCACCCTCTTCTCTCCCGGCTAACTTTGGGGCCTCAAGATTAGGATTGACAGAGTTGAGGGCCAATCTGCTAGCGCAGGGAGCAGCCACGCCCCCCCAAAGCTCTCATTGGTCGCTAAGGTGGCGGGGCAGGGCAAACCCTACCTTGTTCACCAATGAGGAGACGCGGCAGTCCCCTCCCCCGGGCACCGGCCAATGGCTCTGGCCGGGGGGCGGGCCCCGCCTCCTGGCGGCCGCAAGATTTCACTGCAGGGGCCCCAGTGGGTTCAGTGACGCTTCGGCCGCCTCCTACCTAAGGCCCAGCGCTCCCGGGCGGGGGTGCGGTCGTGCAATAGGAAGCCGAGGGCGTTGCAAGCTTCCCGTTGGGCACCAGCTACCTACCTGGCCCCGCGCCCTGCCCTTTGCATTCCCCAGACACCTTTGGAGCCCCCACTTGTGGCCCCTGGAGCCCCCTTCACGCGTTGGCCATGCCTCTAAGTCGCACTTTGTCCATGTCCTCCCTGCCAGGACTGGAGGATTGGGAGGATGAATTCGACCTGGAGAACACAGTGCTCTTCGAGGTGGCCTGGGAGGTGGCCAACAAGGGTGAGCACGCCAGGCTGTCGCGGACGAGGAGGGCAGTCGGGGATGGGGGCCGGAACTCTTGAGTAATAGGGGGACAGGACTACATGGCATGACTCTTGGGTTCTGGGCAAGGAGCCTATGACTCCTGTGTCCTTGGGGAGGGGTCGGGGTATGTCTCCTGGACCCTGGCGGGGTGAGGATGAGCCGCCTCACTGTTAAAATGAAAGAGGCTGGAAGTCCAGTTGCTGGGTCCTAGGGAAGAGGGGACTAAAATGAAAGATTCCTAGGTCCTGGAGGGAGGATTCCGGGAGACCAGAGACCTGGGTGCTGAACAGGGAAGGAGATGGGGCCGGGCGGGGGGCGGGGGGCGGAGTGGCACTTCCTAGTGCAAACCTGGGAAGTGGTTGGGTTTCAGACCCGCCGCCCTAGGGGAAGAGTCTGGGGATATAACTCCGGATTTGGGAGAGAGCCAACTGGGAGACAGGATGCATGAGTCGCCGTGGCAGAATTTGGGGGCTGGCCACTTGAGAGTAAAGATGGGAGGGGCTGCAGACTCTAATTCTTAGATCTTAGGGGGAGAGAGAGTTGGGGTCTGAATGCTTAGGCTCTGAAGGGAGCTGAGGGTGTGAGTTATATGTTTCTAAGATCCTGTGGCCTCAGACACGTGCGTACTGGAATGAGGAAAGGCTGGGAAGTCCTAAGTTGGTCAGGGGCTGGGCCCAAGCATGGGAGTGGCTGGGGGCCTAGATTTCTGTGTCCCAGGCTCTGAAGGGCCTAAAGTTCTGGGTTTGGGAAACCAGCTGCAGCTGGAGGGAGCTAGGATTTTGCTTTGCTGAGTCTTGGGAGGGGAATGGGACCGGGTCTTACACCATGGCAGGCAGCCATCAAACTGGGAGCCATGTATCACAAGGGCCCAGGCTTCAGTAGGTAAGGAGGCTGAGAGCCCAGACTCCTGGGGCTGGAGTGGAGTCATGGGAGGAGCAGGGCCCTGCATGTGTGTCCTCAGTTGGAGAGAGAAGACTGGGGGACAGGTCAGCAGAGCCCCTGGGGGGCACAGAATGACAATTCAGCCTTCTCTTAGGCAACTGTGGGAATCTGAATAGGGCCATGAAGAGAGATTCTCCCCTACTGTGACCTAGAGCCTGACGGAGAATTTAAACCCAGTTCCTGTAAGCTGGGAACTCGGGAACCTGGGTCCTGCTAATCCTTGTCAGTGTCTGTCATCCTTGGGACCCCAGCCCCTAATTCCCTCAGACCCAGGAGCCCAGGTCCCTGGCCCTTTCCTGTCTGACTCAGAAGTTTAGCCTGAGCCCTGTTCTCCCTTAGACCCAGGAGTACTGCCCTCGAACTCCTATTGCATCCTCCCTCTGACTCAGAAGTATGGGTTTCCAGTCCCCTCCTCCCTCTAAGCCAGAAGTCCAGGGCCCCAGCACCCCCCATGCCCCCCACCCCCACCCCAGGTCCCAAAGCTGTGGACCTTGGCTGGGGCCTGCCCTCACACACTTGGGCCCACAGTGGGAGGCATCTACACGGTCCTGCAGACGAAGGCAAAGGTGACAGGGGATGAGTGGGGCGACAACTACTACCTGGTGGGACCTTACACGGAGCAGGGCGTGAGGACCCAGGTGGAACTGCTCGAGCCCCCAACGCCGGCCCTGAAGAAGACGCTGGACTCCATGAACAGCAAGGGCTGCAAGGTAGGACATGGCCGGGCTGAGGGCAGGGAGGTGGGTGCCCAGAGTTAGGGCGGGAGCAACAGATGGAGAAGGGATGGCAGGGAAGGGGGGGATAGCCCCCAGGGGAGAGAGAGGCATGGACAGAAACACGGGATGACCCAGTACTTTCTCAGACAGACAGAGAGGAGGTAAGATTAACAGACAGACAGATGCAGGACCCCGTGAAATGGGTGGGTGAACCCCAAGCTATAAGACATTGGTGAATGGACAGACAGCAGGTACAAGATAGACCGAGAGATGGTTCCTTAGAGGCCGAGATCATCAGACCCACAGAGAGAAAAAGAGCTAGATAGAAAGACAGCCAGCCAGATAGAACCCAGGGCAGGTGGCCTTGGGGTGAGGCAGGAGTGCCAGAGTAGGGGTTCCAGAGCCTGAAACTCAAAAGTCACCTTCTCCACTCTCTGCCTCTGTGATCTTGGCTAATAAACATGCTAATAGCATCTACTTTGTACAGTTTTGGGGAGGATGCAATAGTTAATAAAGTCTTCAAGCCCAATTCCTGGCTTCAGTTAGCACTGTGTATGAACTACCGTGATCATGGCTGTCACCATCATCATTATTATTACTATAAACAGCCAAGCTTGCAATGAGGGGGAGAAGTGCACCAAGGGAGAGAGACGGATAGAGAGAGATTGATTGTCCCAAAAGGTGGTGACAGCCCCAGGGGCTAGAGCAATAGGGAGAGAGAAGAAGAAAAACGGCCTGACGTTGCAGGGAGAAAGACCTAGAAGGGATAGGAAGATGGAGTACTAATGAAGAAAAGAGAGCTAGGCAAGCAGACCTGGGGTGGGGAGAGGGAGGGCAGAGATTCAGAGGGATAGAGCCAGGAATTAAAGATCGGAGGGGAGCTCTCATCCCAGGGTCCCAGATGAGGACCAGAGAGATGGCTGTCGCCTGCAGAGAAGACCATGACATAGCAGGCCTCAAGTACAGAAAGGTTGGGGTTGGGGAGGGAAGAAGTACAGTGGTTCCTGCATTCATTCACAGCCTCTGGCTTGGGGTGGGGTCTGGAGTCCAGTCAGGCCAGGCCGTGTCCCTAAGAAACCCTAGGACAGCCCAGCCCTCCCCCGTGGCAGCTGCTCCCCACGTGCTGGGGGCCTAAGAATAGCCCCCCCCCACCCAGTGAAAGGGCAGACAACAGCTGGGAGGGGGAGGGGCAGGGCATCAGAGTCGGACTCCCCGGGCTGGGAAAAGCCAGGTCCAGAGAGGCAAATGACTGCTTTCTGCCTGCACAGGGCCGTGGCAGCAGGCCCAGAAGCTAGGCCTTCATCTCGGGAAGAAAGCAGTCGCCGAGCGGAGGAACGTGGCAGAGGCAGAAGGAAATGTGACAGCGAGGTTTAGAGACAGGGCAGTGGGTAGAGAAAGGCAGCCCCTGGGGGAGGAAAGAGGGCAGCCGGTGTTAGAAAGGGTGGCTGCAAATCAAGGAGGCAGCAGGTGACAAACTTATGGTGAAAGGGTCAGACGCCAGGCAGCGGGTGGACGAAATAGGGCAGGGAGAACAGTAAAAGAAGCATCCAGTGGAAGGAATTTGCGGCAGAAGGAAAAGATCACGGGAGAAAGCAACGTGAGGGTTGGCGAGAGAAGTGGCAGCAAACAGGGAAACAAGGCAGCAGGTTGGAGACATTATAAGGGTGTGGAAAACAAGGCAGCGGAGGCACAGAGGAAGGACATGTAAAATGAGTGGGTGTAGGCAGAGAAAGGAGGCAGTGGGGAGGAGCGGGGTGGTGGTTATAAGCAAGGGAGAGAGTAAATGTAACAGATGGAAAAAGATCGTGGTGGGAATAACTAACAGCACACATAGAGAAATAAGGCAGCGGGTGAGAAATGAGCAGCAGATACAGAAACGGTGGAAGAACTGAGGTGGTAAGTCCAGGTAGCTGCCTGCAGACAGGAGAGCCACAGATGCTGAGCCCAGAGACATGTGGCCACAGCCCTGAGCCTTCCTGTGACCCCCCCCAGGTGTACTTTGGTCGCTGGCTGATCGAGGGGAGCCCCCTGGTGGTGCTCCTGGACGTGGGGGCCTCAGCCTGGGCCCTGGAGCGCTGGAAGGGGGAGCTCTGGGACACCTGCAACATCGGGGTGCCCTGGTACGACCGTGAGGCCAACGACGCCGTCCTTTTTGGCTTCCTCACGACCTGGTTCCTGGGTGAGGTAGGCCCCATTGTCCGTCCCCGTGTCACTCCTTCCAACCCCCCCCCCCCCCAAGCTACAATGGCCATCAGCCCCTGGCCAGGGGGTGTCTGAGTGGGGACCTGGGGCTGGCTGGCTTCTCCCAGGGCATTCTGGGAGTTGTAGGTCCTTTTCCAAGCATTAGCTCTGAATTTTGGGAAAATGGACATCCAGGGGCCCACACTCTTGTTCCTCAGAGACTCAAACTTCCAACCCTAGCTTCATTCACTCTAACTTTCCAAGTATAGGACTTTTGAGCCATTAGCTTTTGGGGGGGCTGGCCTGGCTGGAGGGTTTGTACCAGGGAATTCTGGGAGTTGTAGTTCTCTAGTCTGATAGTGGCTGGACTTAGCTCTCAGATGGGGCTCTGGATGTTTGGGGATCTCCAGTCTATATGAGAATGAGGAATCCTGGTTCTGACCCCCCTTTTAGCTTTTAAAAGGCTCAAGAAACTTCATTTCTCATGCCCCAGGAAAACAGTCTAGAACTGGCTACTCCTATGGCATTCTGGGAGTTGTAGTCCTTTAGCCAGTATTGGGTACAGTTTTACTCTTGATTGAGTTAGAGTCTCCAGGAATTGCATCCAGGACCTGGGGACACTTTCCAGTTCAGCCTTTTTGGGGCTTAAAAGGTTGCTTAAAAAAAAAAACCCAGCTCCTATCAGCCTCTGGGGATGGGGTTAGCTGGTCTAGCCGTCTCAAGGATTTATCGTTCCTTCCTTATTCTGGGGGGACTGCCGTGGGCGACCATTCGCTCTGTGCAGGAGTCGTGATAGCTCTCCCTTGCTTTCTTCTCCACCTTGGGGGATTGTTGATTGCCTACACAACACATATGGAGACACAGTGGCCCTGTTCCTGTTGCCCCATAGTTCCTGGCCCAGAATGAGGAGAAGCCACATGTGGTTGCACACTTCCACGAGTGGTTGGCGGGCATCGGACTCTGCCTGTGCCGGGCCCGGCGGCTGCCTGTGGCTACAATCTTCACCACCCACGCCACGCTCCTGGGACGATATCTGTGTGCGGGTGCTGTGGATTTCTACAACAACCTGGAGAATGTGAGCCGGGAATGTGGCACGGGGGGGCTCCAAGTGTTTCAGGACAGCCCAGGGGGATCAAGCTTCCTTTTCTCCCATGACCCAGGAGTTCAAGGCCTCAGCCCCCTCCTCCCTCAGATCCAGGAGGAGTTCAGCCTCCAGCCCCAACCGCCGCCAGGGCCCCGGAGTCTGGACCTCTAGTCTTCTCCCCAGTTCTTCCACCCTGACTGCCCTCCCTTCCCACCCAGTTCAATGTGGACAAGGAAGCAGGGGAGAGGCAAATCTATCACCGCTACTGCATGGAGCGGGCAGCGGCCCACTGCGCTCACGTCTTTACTACTGTGTCCCAGATTACCGCCATCGAGGCTCAGCACCTACTCAAGAGGAAACCAGGTAGGGAGTAGGCTGGGGTCCCTAGACGTGAATGAGGTGGTCTGTGCTAAGGCCTGCACCAGTTTTTTTTTAACTGTAGAGAGCGAAGAACTACACCTCCCAGAAGACCCTAAATTGGTGATCTGAATATGAAGCTGCCTGGCTATATGCCCTAGAGACCCACGGGAGGTGTCATTTCTTTGACGTTAATTTCAAAATGGTAAAGTTATTTTATTGGCAAATGTAGATATCGGTCTTCTGAAAGGGAATGGAGTTTCACTGGGTTTTGATTTTGAGAACAGTGTTGGAACCAGTTATTCCTCCCAGGTTATGGTACCCGTTCTCTATGGGTGTATTGTGAGAACTACAATTCCCAGAAGGCCTTTGGCTAGTCAGCTCCTTACCCTCCTGGAATTTTGCCCCAGGAGGGGGTAGAGGTTATAATTTTTCATTGACATGCTTTAATTTCAACGAGGATAGAAAATGGTTGGAACCCTAAGAAAGGCTTGAAGGTTGAGGGTATATTCTGGGAGAAGCAGGATGGGGATGTTTAAACCGTTCCCAGGGCAGGGTGGAATAGGGGCAACAAAATAACCACTCCCAGAGGCCGCAAGGTGGGTCATTTCCCTGTGGGGTTAGTCATTGGCAGGGGCTGCTGGGATTTGTAGTTGTGCTTGTGAACGCATTCAAGTAACTTTGGGCAAGAAGGCATCCAAGTGTCAGGGCAGCGGGGTCACCAAGGGAGCTCCCAGAGGAGCTCCTGAAGCAAATAAATTGTTCAAGGAAAGGAGTCTTTCCTTTGTTTATTCATTCAGCCACACTGATCAGAATGAATAAATGAAGATCTGAAACATGGACCTTCTCCCCCAACCCCAGATATCGTGACCCCCAATGGGCTGAATGTGAAAAAGTTCTCCGCCATGCATGAGTTCCAGAACCTCCATGCTCAAAGCAAGGCTCGAATCCAGGAGTTTGTGCGGGGCCACTTTTATGGGTACGTGGACCACATACCTGGGTCTTGAGAGAGGAGGGGGTTGGGAACCCAAGTCCCGAGTGTAAGAGACGGGACAGCTGGCCACTTGGCCTCTTGAGTTCCTGAGCCCCAGAACAATGGCTGAGTATTGAGGGATCGATCCCCATCTAAGGAGAGAGGAACCACAATTCCCAGGAGCCCCCATGATGCCTCTTCTCTGGCTGAGCTGTTCCTGGCCCCTGTAGCTGCTGCGGTCTGTAGTTCGCAGGCCAGGGCTACCGGCTCCCCACCGTTGCCTTCACCCTGCCTTGTGGCTTTTTTAGACACCTGGACTTCAACTTGGACAAGACCTTGTATTTCTTTATCGCCGGCCGCTACGAGTTCTCTAACAAGGGGGCCGACGTCTTCCTAGAGGCCTTGGCCCGGCTCAACTATCTGCTCAGAGTAAGGCCTGGGCTCTCTGTGAGGACACAAAAAGAGGACGAGGAAATCAGGACACAACTGGGTGGGGGGGTGGGAGTAGGAAAACCCATGTGTGAAGGGGAAGTGTCAAGACCCAGAAGGCAGACCAGGGTCCCCGTGGGGATGGTAACTTCAATCCTCCCTGACAGGAAGGGGCATGGCAGGGCCATAGTGGTCTTGATGGGTGGAAAAGGGTAGGTGACCTCAGCCTTCTCCCAGGTGATCCTGACCTCCTCCCCCACCTCACACCTTTTCCTCTGCCCAGGTGAACGGCAGTGAGCAGACGGTCGTTGCCTTCTTCATCATGCCGGCTCGGACCAACAATTTCAACGTGGAAACCCTCAAGGGCCAGGCCGTGCGCAAGCAGCTCTGGTAGCAGCCCTGGGCCCAGGAGCCCTGCCATTCCCACTCCAGCTTTGTGCTTTGGGGGGCTCAGTTTTGTTCTCTGGAACACAAGCAACTCACCCCACCACTTCCTAGGGAAGCCACTTGCTTGCGAAGCCTCCAGTTCAGGGGCAGTAAGGAGCTGCAGGCAGGACGAGTGTGACTGCACAACCAGGGCTCTGGCAAGGTCCCCCTTGTGCCACTGCCCCTTGCTGGTTTTGTGACTTTAGGCGAATAATTCTGCCTCTCCAAGCCTCAGTTTCCTCAAATGCAAAACCCATTCATCAGCTGTCAGATACTCACTGAGCACCTACCATGTCCCAGGCACTGTTCCAGGCCCTGGGGACACAGCCTGGATGAGAAAGATAAAATGAGAAAGATAAAAATCCCTGCCCTCGTCACGTGGAGCTCACATTCTAGAAAGTTCTATAGAAAGTGCTCTGGGGCACCTGGCTGGCTCACTGGGTAGAGCATGTGACATTGATCTTGGGGTTGTGAGTTCAAGCCCCATATCGGGTGTAGAGATTACTTAAAAATAAAATCTTTCGAAAAGAAAAGTGAGGGTGGGAGGTAAAAAAAAAAAGGGAGGGGGGAAGTGCTCTGGCAAGAAAATAAAGCAGGACTGGAATATGAGAGACAGGACATGAGTTGTCAGGACAGGTCACACCGAGAAAGTGCCATTGGGTAGAGACCAACAGGAAATGAGGGAGGGAGCCCTGCGTGTATCTGGCGGATAGCATTTCAGGCAGAGGAACGGCAAGTGCAAAGGCCCTGTGATGTGTTTGAGAAACCACAAGAAGACCAGTGGGGCTGGAGCAGAGTGCTGTAGGGAGATGGGGTAGAAGATGAGGCCTGAGCTATGAGAGGATAATGAGCCGAGGAATGTCAATGAGACTGGGGTGTCACTAATTGCTGTCTTCCCCCATGCACCTCAAGTTTCCTCTCTCAGAACAGAATTTTCCCTTTTTATAAAATGGGGCTTAGCATTGCCATTGCCAGGACAAGTGCAAGTCCTAAAAATAGCTGACATTTCTGGAAGGCTCACCGTGCCCAGGCACTGTATACTTTTTGTCATGACTTCAAGTTTTCACTGCAGACCTATGATGTTGGTTCTATTTTTATCCCCGTCTAACAGATGAGTCACTGAAGTCAGAGAGGGAAGGCCACCTGTCCCTGGCCACACAGCTGATGCAAGGCACAAGGGAGTCGAGCCTTCCAGGGCCTGTTTCCCAGCTCCCCCTCCTCCAGCTCAGAATCCCCAGGTCCTCTGCTCAGACCTCGGTTTTCCAGCTGCCCCAGAAACCTAACAACTTACGGCACCTGGTGTGTGTATATGATACTGTGGCTCTGCTCGTTCTAGGGATACGGCCAACACTGTGAAAGAGAAGTTTGGAAGGAAGCTTTACGAATCCTTGCTGGTGTGAGTGTCCCACCCCCAGCCCTGCATCCTCCTGGGCCCTAACTGCTCTCATCACCCCTGATTCCCAGCTGCATACCCTGCTCACCTTGCAGGGGGAGCCTCCCGGACATGAATAAGATGCTGGACAAGGAGGACTTCACCATGATGAAGAGAGCCATCTTTGCCACGCAGGTATGGTTGGGACCCCTCAGTCGAGGGCTGGCAACGCCCAGCAGCCCCAGAGGCAGCTTGCCCTGTCGGCTCTGACCCCAGAGATGGCCGGAAGATCTCTGTCCTGGCAGCCCTTCCCAGGGAATCAGTTCTCAAGTCCACCGAAGGTCTGAGCTGACTGGTAGACCTTCAGTTTCCTGAGGGCAGCCCTGGTTTATTCTGCTACAGGGGCCACTTGGAGTTGAAATTTATTTTTCTTTCTTTCTTTCTTTCTTTCTTTCTTTCTTTCTTTCTTTCTTTCTTTCTTTCTTTCTTTCTTTCTTTCCTTCCTTCCTTCCTTCCTTCCTTCCTTCCTTCCTTCCTTCCTTCCTTCCTTCCTTCCTTTCCCCTTTCCTTTCCCCACCTTCCCCTTCCCTTTCCCCTTTCCTTTCCCCTTCTTTTCAAGTTGTAATTTCTTTGAGTCTCTGGGGTCAAAGGACAAAAGGTGAAAGGGAACTTTAGCAAGCCAACCCAGCCACAAAAGGAGAACTACAAGTCCCTGCTGTCCCTGGGTCTTGCTGGCAAACTAGCTACATACTCATTAGAGACAGAAAATCCGCTAAAACACTTACCATGACCAGAAGAACACTGAAAACTCTCAGCAGCCACTGCTTTTCTTATACTACTGGCTGTGTCTTAGTCCCCAAACATTCCTGGGAGTTGTAGCTTCTTCAGATTCCTGAGGTTAATGCAATTAGGCGGATGGGAAACCGTAAAGGTGTGGCAGCAACAGAATGAGAACTACAACTCCCACCAGCCCCTGCTTCACTGAGTCTTTGCTAGCCCCAGAGGCTTATGGGAGGTAGAGTTCTTTTCTTTTCTGCAGTCAAGAATCTTTGGTACCACTGATCAGGGTTGGTGAACCATTTCCTGGGGAATGGAAACCTAGATAAGCCAAGCTGCACAAATACGGCCTGTTGTACTTTTGGCCAAATTACAATTTCCAATAGTCCCTAAGGCAGTTGGTCTCCCTGAGGATGTATCTGCTATGGGGCTGCTGGGAGTTGTAGTTTCTTGCAGCCCCTGGAGGCCCTCTGAAGGTGAGTAGAACTTTTCATGAGATGGAAGAGGTACCAATAACTATCTGTCCAGCACCCCATGGGAGTTCCTTGCTCTGGCCTCTTCCAGTGACTCTTGGGAATTGTGGTTTCTTTGGGCCTCAGTTGGGAGCAGAGGTGGAGGGAATTACAGGAAGGAGAGTAAAGGGAACTTAGATAGAAAGCAAGCCAGGATTTTCATAAGAAAACGACAACTAAGGGCACCTGGATGGCTCAGTCAGTTGAGCATCCAACTCTTGATTTCGGCTCAGGTCATGATCTCAGGGTTGTGAGATCAAGTCCTGCATCGGGCTCCGTGCTGGGTGTGGAGCCTGCTTGAGACTCTCTCTCTCTCTCTCTCCCTCTCCCTCTGCCTCCCACCCCACCCTTTCTTTCTCTCTAAAAGCAAACCAACAAAACCAAAACAAAAACCCTGCAGTTTCCAGCAGCCCCCGAAGCTTGCTACCATATTGGGTAAAGTCTCTGCCCCATTGATTTAGGGTTTTAGTGCCTTTCGGGTTTCTTTGATGACAGAGCCAAGAGTATAGAACAGAATAGCTGCGACTCTCATAGTCCGTGAGGCTTTGCCTCAAAGACAGCTGGGAATTATAGTTCTTTCCGGCTCAGGGTGGTCAAAGGGAAAAGCGGACCTTTACAGAGAGAGCCAAGTAGAAATCTACAACTGCTAATCTCTTGGGCTTGTGGTTCCCACAGCCTGGTGGGAACTGTGGTCTCGCCAGGGTCAGCATGGCTCATAGGGCACTAGGGAGCCCCCTGTCCCTTCTCTGACCCCCATCCCACTTGTGACCTGTATAGCGGCAGTCCTTCCCCCCTGTGTGCACCCACAACATGCTGGACGACTCCTCGGACCCTATCCTGACCACCATCCGCCGAATTGGACTCTTCAATAGTGGTGCTGACAGGGTCAAGGTGAGGGCAACGGTCAGGGTGGGTTAAGCATGGTGGGGTGGGGTAGGGGTAGGGGGAGCCTGAGCCTCACATCCCCCCTTTCCCATAGTTTATCAAAGGATTGCTGTGTTTAGAAAGGACCTTAGCACTTTAAGCAGACAGACTTGGATTCAAATCTTTGTCCTCCCACTGACTTGTGTGACTTTAGACAAGTCTTTCACCCTCTCTGGGCCACTCCGGGATCCCAGGGAGTAGCTAAATAAGGTGCTTGGGCTGAGCTCTTCTTTTTTCACTGGTAGGTGATTTTCCACCCAGAGTTCCTCTCCTCCACGAGCCCCCTGCTCCCCGTGGATTATGAGGAATTTGTCCGTGGCTGCCATCTTGGGGTCTTCCCCTCCTACTATGAGCCTTGGGGCTACACGCCAGGTGAGTGCAGCATGGTGGTGGGCTTCTGGTCCGATCAGGCATGATCGATGACGGCACTTGCCCCATTCTGCGCCCCAAGCTCTCTTTCAACAGTCTCTTTTGCTACAGAATATGTTTTTGTGACACAATAGCTCATGTGATGCGTAATTAGGGGTCACATGTGATTTCCCCCAACTGGCTGCTGTTTGCCCCCCCCCCCCCCCCACATAACAACAGTTGAATGCATAGTTCACTCACACGACTGGAATGTGGCCAAGGCTCCCTGAGATGTTCTCAGGGCCCATTGGCTCCATCTTCCTCTTTTAGGAAGGGGTTGGCTCCAAGTTAGACCTTATTTGCAATTCTCCCTCATTTAGGGACATTCTGCTGTGGCCCCAAACTCAACCCTGCCTCACGCACTTTTCAGTCAAGCTACCTTCATGTTTTTCAGGCTGAGGAAATATCACATTTGCTGTAGTCTTTCTTAATTTATGAGTAATTAACAAATCTCTTAAAGCGTGCTTGCACGATAATTAGGATGATGATTTGGCCAGTTTTATTTCTGTCGTGGTTACAGTGATGCGGGGGTTTTGTGTGCTTGGCCCCAACCCTATTTTTCCCATAAGCCCTGCTATATCTGGAGCCTGCCTTTCCAGGTTATGTGGGTTTTTAGAAACACTTACATTTGAATTATAATAAACTGCTTGAAGCACTTCTCAGGCTTGTTTAGAGTATTAAACGAGGCAGTAATGAGAGCCCTTCTCTTACCTCTTGTCAAGATAGACTGAAGCTCGGGGGCCTGGATAGCTGAGTTGGTTAAGTGACCGGCTTTTGGTTTCAGCTTAGGCCCTGATCTCAGGGTTATGAGATCGAGCCCCGAGTTAGGCTAGCACCAAGTGCAGAGTCTGTGTGGGACTCTTTCTCCCTCTCCCACTGCCCCTCCCCCCTGCGCGCGTGCTCGCGCGCTCTCTCTCAAGTAAATAAATACATCTTTTAAATAAATAGACTGAAGCTATGATTAAGCAGCACACTATATTTGGCACAAGAAAGTATCTTACAGGTTGTGAGGATTAAGTAAAATGGTAGATACTGGCACAGAGTCCGTACTTAATAATTCAGCATCCTATCGCCTAACTCTAGACTCTTCCTCGTCCTGAAGCCTTGGGACAAGTGAATTCCCTATTCTGAGCCTCCTACCTTCCCCTATGAGAAACACACTATGATAGTCTAATGCACCGCCTGGTTTTGTGGGCTCAGTGGTTTGCTCAAGGTGTCAGTAGAGGGCGCTGTTGGGGCTTTTATTGCGATTTAAGAGGCTGGAAAGGAGAAAGCTAAGCGGACACTTGCTTCTCACGCCTTCCCGCAGCTGAGTGCACGGTTATGGGTATCCCCAGTATCTCCACCAACCTCTCCGGCTTCGGCTGCTTCATGGAGGAACACATTGCAGACCCCTCAGCTTACGGTCGGTGCCCAGACTGAGAGCCAAGACTCTTGGATCCTGGGGGAGGAAGGCGTGGGCTCCTGGGTCCCCGGGGGAGGACGGGTCCTGGCGCCAGAGAGTCCCCGGAAGAATGAAAGTTTCCTTAGTCTGATTTCTGAGCCCCCGTCCTGGCTCCCACAGGCATCTACATTCTGGACCGGCGGTTCCGTAGTCTGGATGATTCCTGCTCGCAGCTCACCTCCTTCCTCTACAGCTTCTGCCAGCAGAGCCGGCGGCAGCGCATCATCCAGCGAAACCGCACCGAGCGCCTCTCAGACCTTCTGGACTGGAAATACCTAGGCCGGGTATAACCGCCTTCCGCGTCCTTTGCTGCTGAACTGGCCGCTGGGTCTCTCATTCCTCAGCCTCCAAGGCTGGGCGGGAGGCAGTCAGGCTCCTTCCGCCTCTAACAGTTGCTGTCCCTTTAAGAAATCAACCAGTTTTTGCGGGTAGACCACACTGGTGGCAGTTACCTTCCTTGCGTGAGTGTGTGGCCGAGGAGGTAACCGACTTACGAATTCTGGCCGTGTTAATGAGCTGTGGCTCAGAGATGGTCCGTTCACAGCTCTGCTTACCTACTTAAGGAGTGGAGACGGAAAGATGGATAATGGGCATACGGGCCATCGGGAAGGTGCCTGCGTGTGCTCATCTGCATAAAGGGTGTGGCTAGGGTCCGCCCCCTTCTACCTCTTCCGGGGGCGGGGTCTGGCTCCCATCCCCTAACGCCCCCTCCCTTTCTTTTCCCCAAGTACTATATGTCTGCGCGCCACATGGCGCTGGCCAAGGCCTTTCCAGAACACTTCACCTATGAGCCCCACGAGGCTGACGCGGTGAGTGGACCCCGATCTCTCTGATGGGCTTGGAGCTAGAGGGCTGTCGTGGGGGCACGTTCCTCCTGAAGTGGGAAGGTCTGGGGGAGTGGGGGGGAACCGTAGGGGCCTCTGCTCACTTTGAGGTTTGTGTCCACACCCGCCTAACTCAGACTCAGGGCTACCGCTACCCACGGCCGGCCTCGGTGCCACCATCGCCCTCGCTGTCGCGACACTCAAGCCCACACCAGAGTGAGGACGAGGAGGAGCCCCGGGACGGGCCGCCGGATGTAGACGGGGAGCGCTACGACGAGGACGAGGAGGCCGCCAAGGACCGGCGCAACATCCGCGCCCCCGAATGGCCGCGCCGCGCCTCCAGCGCCTCTTCCACCGGCGGAAGCAAGCGCAGCTCGGTGGACACGGCGCCCTCCAGCTCGCTCAGCACTCCCAGTGAGCCCCTCAGCCCTGCCAGCTCCCTGGGCGAGGAGCGCAACTGAGTCCTGTGCCCCACACTCCCGGCCTGTCCTGCCGCCCTTGTCCAGAGGGTGGATGCAGAACGGCGCTGTTCCTAAACCCGACTCCAGATCCCAAACCTTCCTGGGGGTCCACAGCCCCGCTCCCTCCGCCATACACTCCAGCCCCTCTAGCTCCACTCTTGGAATCCCCAACACTCCAGAATACACAACGCCGTGCCTTTCCTGGGTTCCAGAATGCATAATCTGTGTGCCCTGGAGTCCTTCCGGCCTTGTCTGGGCTCCAGGGTCCAGGAACCTGCCATTACCCTGCCGTGGGGCCAGAGGTTTTAGGAAACCTGGTCTGGTGCCTTCCAGGCAGGGGCTCCTAGAGCCCTTTGTGGCTTGCTAATTTTATAGCCCACAGAACATGCCATGCTCAGGCTTGGCCCAAGGGCCAGCAAGCTCTGGAAACCATGTGGTTTCCCTGCTAATGGGACAATCAAGTCCAAAGCTGGGGCACTTTCAGGGACTTTACTGAATGCAGAAGGTCCTCCATTTCAACTCCAGAACTGGGGCTCCAGACCAGGGCACTCCCCTGTTTACTCTGATCTGGCCCTTCCTGGGGTGCCTGGCTCTGCCTGGAGGGCCCCTCCACCCCTGCACTCTTCTTTCTCCGTACTTTGGCCAACGGGGTGGTGGTGGTACAGAACCACTTGGCTTCTCATTCCTATTGGAGAACATGCAGTCTTGGTCTAGATGCCTTTCTGGCCTTTTGAAACCAGACCCTCCTCCTCCTTCCCGGAGTCTGAGCTCCCCTCCTCATTTTGAGATTCCTGTTCACTCCAGGGAATCCCCCTGCTGAGGACAGAACTGGCTGTCTTCCCCTGCCACAAGCCACAAGCTCTAGGCCCGCCATGAAACCACTGGGTTCTAGGTCCCAGCTGCTGAATCTAGAACCTTACCACTGTGCTGCTTCCTGGTCCCTTTCCCCTGGTCTAGAACTGAACCCAGTAGGTTCTAGAACCTTCTTCATATTTACCTCGAGGCTCTTCCATCCTTAAGCTGTGCCCTGCCCCCAGCTTTGGTGAAAGGGAGGGGCCCTTCATGTGTGCTGTGCTGTGTCTGATGCACTCGGTTTGCCTTTGGGAGGGGGAGGGCAGAAGGGGGTGTGATTGATGTGTGTCCAGAGATGAAAAAAAATACAAGTATATTTAAGAATCTCAGGTTTGGTCCGCTGGGAGGGCTTGCTGGGCCTCGTTCCTGGCCCCTCCCTCCTCGTGGCTTCTCTACCTCTTTCCCCGCTTCTATTCTACCCCTCCCCCACCCTCACCCCTGTGTCCCTGATACCTTGTCTCATTCTGCTGTCTTGGAGAGACTTGTTCTAGATTCTAGTTTTATTTAAAGGGAAGGCAGCTTTGTTTAGTCGGGACTTGCAAGTTTGGCTCAAGCTCTTTGGCAGAAAGGGGCTGTGTCACCATAAAAAAAAAAAAAAAAAAAGACCCTCAGATAGCCGCAAGCCCCCTGTGGCTATTTAGATTTAAATGAACCAGATTCCTCAGTGGCAGTAGCCACGTGCAACTGCCCAATAGCCACTGTGGCTACATAAGGCTCATAGCTACACGACTGAATGGCACAAATACAGAATATGTTATTTATTTTTTAAAGATTTTGAGAGGGAGGGCATGAGTGGGGGAGGGGCAGAGGGAGAAGCAGACTCCCTGCCCAGCAGGGAGCCAGCCGAGGGCTCCACCCGAGGACTCTGGGATTGGGATCATGACCTGAGCCGTGGGCAGACGCTTAACTAACAGACACACAGGCGCCCCCAGAGTATTTTCATCATTGCAAAAAGTTCTGTTGGACAGTGCTAGCTTAGAACATGTTTCAAGGACGCTGGCCTCTGGACTTTAGCCCTACTGTCCCCCGAATGGCTGTTTTCCAGGAAAAAATCTGTTTTTTCAGTTCGAGTCTTCACTAGAGTGCATCTCTGAACCAATCACGTTTCAGGGGGAGTAGAAACTGGATTTGCATGTGTGACCACCCTTCCCGTTAACTGTATTGGTGATGGACACACACAAGCCCCCTCCCCTGCCAGGATCATGAGTGGCCACCAAAGTGTGGGGACTACAGCAGGTGCTGAGTATCTGAAAGAACAAGTGCCTGGAAGCCACTTCCTCTTAGATTCTTCTACCAAAACCAGAGAAGGGGCAGGGGGTCAGAGTTCACAGTTTTGTAGCTTGGACCCAGCAGCTGCCTGCTAAGCCTTCAGTTCCCACTCAGAGAACTTAAGTCCCCAGGTTTCACATCCTGTTTGTGCTGGGCCCAAACTCCTAGCTCAGCACCTCTTGCGTTATCATGTGCTCCTGGTGCTTGTTTCTGGTTACAGTTTATTTCTAACTGTGCCTGCTTCCAGCTACCCAGCCTAGGGCTTAATAGACTCTCCTTGGAGTCTGTAGAAGGGGCAGTTAACAGCCTGGCAAAGCAGAGAACTTGCTACTCCACCCCCCCAACATACTCCCCCAGGTAAGATTAGGGCTTAGAGAACAGCAAAGGTGGGAGTGGGGGCCAACACCTGTCTCCTGGCCAGGGCAGTCCAGCTTATTATAAGCCTTGTGAAAACATACCTCATTTCCCACACCATACACACAACCACAACACAAACACACCCAAAACCACCAGCTGCTGCAAAAAGCTTTATTGTTTCATTTGGTCCCGGGCTTGGGAGAGGGCTCCAGAGTGGTTAAAAAGCTGCCTCGTGGCTGCAGGGAGAGGCTGAGGCACAAGCTCTGGCACCAGGGGCTTGTTAGAGGGGCCCCCTCAAAGGCTGCTGGTCTCCTGCAGAGGCTCCTAGTCGTGCTTGAGAGTGAGCCTCTCGAAGAGGTACTCGCCCAGCCCAGCCTGGGGGCCGGCCAGCCTGCGGAGGTTGGTCAGGTGGTCGCCCATCTTCTTGATGAGTTTCACCTCCTCATCTAGGAAGTGGTTCTCCAGGAAGTCACAGAGCTGAGTGACGAAGACGAGAAAACATTGCCACTTATCCATCCACAGTATGACAGATGGGGAAACGAGACTCAAAGGGAAATCTGCCCGATTCAATGTGGATGAAGGGACTACTTACATGGGGGTCTCCGCGGGCAGAACCCAGGGCATGCAGATCCAAAAGGGCCTGGTTCAGGCTCTTCTCCAGAACCAGGGCAGCCTCCATGGCGTCCAGGGTTTTCCCCCACTCATCTTGGGACGGCTTCTGGACAGAGAACAGAGGGCTCAGGACTAGCTACATAGACGCACCCAGGCTCCTCCAACTACCCATCCCAGGGTTGCGGTGTGGTCAGCCACGTCTTCGGGGAAGTGCGCGCGCCTCCATTTTGCGCCGCACAGGAGGGAACACAATCGTCCAGAAGCCCACGCGGGGCCTACAGCGCTGCAGTCAAGGCGCTTGGCGCGCGCACGGCCCCCCGGGACATGTAGTCCGCTGCCCGCACACTATTTACCTGGACGTCCTGGAAGAGGGCGCGGCCGCCGCGCTGGTTTTGCATCTTCAAGAGACGCTCGGCGCCCTCGCGCTTCTCCTCAGCCAACTCGCGGAAGAAGTGGCCCACACCTTCCAGAGCCACATCGTCACGGTCGAAATAGAAGCCCTGAGGGAAGGGAGGCGCGAAAAATAGCGGGAAGAAAGGCCAGCCAGGAGCCCGAACTCCGCCCTCCGACTACCCTACGGGACAAAGGAGGCCAGCGCGTGCGCAGAGGGCCGGAGGTGCGCACTTGGGGGGAACTTAGGCTGGGGGCGTCCTGGGGACCCTCACCAGAGAGAGGTAGGTGTAGGAGGCCCGCAGATGCACGTTGACCAGACGGTTGACGGCGGCCTCCACCTCGGTGGAATAATTCTGACGAATCTGGGAGCTCATGGTTGTTTGGTGATTAGGAGGTAAGCTCGAAATTGGTTGTTGGCTGATCCCGGAGGCAGCGGGTGGCCAAGAAGACGGCTCCCAAGGTTGCGACTGGAAAAAAGGTTGGAGGGTGGTCGTTGGCTGGTAGAGGGGGCGTCCCTGGGTCTGTTCCGTCCAAACACTGTTGAAGCAAGAGACAGATCCGCAGGACCGCCGAGCGCACTGCAAGAAGCTGTGGCCAAGGCGGCTTCTTTTATGGCGCGCGGGCCCTCAGAGGTGGGGCGTTCAGGGAGAGCGATCGGCCAATGCTCGGTGCCGGGAGGCGGGGCTTAGAACCCGCTATTGACCAATCTGAGCTGATAGGAGTCCCAGACCCCCCGCCCAGAAGTTGGGAAGTCACGCGCCAGTAGCGCGAGGCTGTTGTGAAATGGGGAAGTGGAGGTGGGGGGCTGGGTTTCGGGGTGCAAGGGTCTTGGGGCTGATTCTGGGACGTCAGGGGATTGTGGGGGTCTCTCTGGTAGGTGGAAGGTTAATGGGGACACTGGGAGCCCTGGAAAATTATGACTCTGGGGTCTTGGGGGTGTCTCAGGAAAGTAAGTTGGATTCTGGGGTTGTATCTTAGAGCATGGACCCTTCTGGCGCCCTGGAGGTTTCTCAGAGGTGCGGAGACTTCCAGATGACTGGGGTTTGCTCTGGAAGATAAGGGGCCCCCGGATCATTAAGAAGTTTGGAAGGCGGTGCGGTGAGATATTTTTGGGATCTTGGGGATCTCTCTGATAGATGGGTTGAAAGGGGGGCCTGGAACCCTGGGGTTCAGTCAAAGATTGGGAATTTCTGTAGCACTAGAGCTCATGATGGAAATCCTCATTTTCTGGAATCTTCCCCTGGGAGAGGGGTGGTGGTGTGTGTGTCTTTAGACTCATGAAGTGATCTTCAAGATTAAACGGACAGTTCTAGAGTCTCAGGGGTCCTCCTGCGCCCCCCCTCCCCAGTAGGGGACAGGGATATTTCTGGAAGCCTTGTAGGGGTTTTACTAAGAGGTAGGAGGTCTTTGGATCCTTTGAAAGATTGGGCCATTTGGAATACCTTGGGGCTATTTCAGGGGCCTGTTGTTTTTCTAGAAGCTGACACGGGTAAGGGTGAAATGACACTCAAGCTTTAGGGTCTCTCTGAGGCTGCTTATTCCGGAGACTATTCTGAGGGCAGCCAGAGACATGTAATTCTCTTTGGCTCTGAAGCAGTCCCTGTCTTGCCTAACACATGCTTCTTGAAGGTCCCAAAGAGAAGCCCTGGGTCCTAGGGAAACCAGGAGGGTCTGGGGACCTGTGGATGGGATGTATCTTTAGCCAATGTGCATTTTTTAAGTCTGTCAGTTGCAGGCTGGTGTCTGGGAAGCAGAGCTGGCTCAAACCAGGACTCTGCCCTCAAGGAACTCCCCGTCCTAGAGGGGGGTAAAGGAGACAAAGACAGGAACGTGACCCTATTTTCAGTGCCCTCCATTAGCTAGGGGGTTGGGCAGGGAGCTGAAGCCACTGACTCCTGCTTTGCAGGGGGCCACTCCAAACAGCCCAGGCAAGGGGGTGTCTCCTGACCTAGGGGATCCTGGACCAGGCTGGTCTCTGGGGTCCTCAAGGGGCGCCTGGGCCCATGGCCAGGGGAGCAGCTGTGCTGAGTCATGCTGAACTCAGCGGGAAGGGTCTCAGGCAGAGGCGGGGTGGGGCCACTGACTGACCTCATGGCGACGGCAGACTGCAAACTGGCTGGGACCCTGAGAACTAGGCCTGGCTGGGAACCACGGCTGGCCCACTCCCCCAAGATGTGAGTGAGCTTTGTCTCCGAGTCTTACAGTCTTTTTCGTTGCCTTGATGTTTTCCCTGGGCTCCTGCCTGTGGTCATACTGTCCCCTCTCTCTGGGCCGTTGACTCAGTCTCCCTTCACTGCTATCTTATCTGGCAGCTCTCCCCTGACTTGGTGTCTCTGGGGAGAGTCTATGGGGGAGGGGCAGTTGCGCCAGGCACACAGTCACAATGGGGCCTGAGTTACTCATTCACCAAATTTCATACCTCAGCTTAAAGACCTTTAGCCTTCAGCAGGCCCCACCTGCAGAGAGGTGGCTTCTTCAGAAGTGCTCACAGGTAGAGAAGTGGGGAGGAAAGACCATCTGAAGAAGGACGGAGATCTTGGGGGCGAGGGGTAGGTCATGGGTTGGGGGAAAACAAGAGGCCCAGAGAGAGGACAGAAAGACCTGGGGGGGGGGGAAGAGACCCAGAGAGAAGGTACAACAGACCCTATGATCAAGTGATCTTAAGCTCTGATTTCCTTTTCTGTGTCCAATCTACAAGGCCGCTTTCCAGCATCTTCACTAAGGCCGGCTCTCCTGGAGGGCCCTACCCAGTTACTGGGCCAGCCCCTCCCCATGCAGCTGGTGTCCAGCCCTGTGCTCCTGGGCCACACAGCACAGGCTCAGGCCCTGTCCTCTCTCTTCAGAACCCCAGATTCCAGCCTTCTGACCTCTAGCGGCTTCTCCACAGGGCTCTAGAGCCCTCTCCTGGTCCAGTAAGTCCTCCCAAGGCCTCCCATCCCTCCCCCCGCTCCATTCTCCACCTCAGTAAGTGCAACTTCCTCTGGTCCCATATGGCGGAAGCTTCCAAGCCCTAGTTCTCCAGGGCCTGCTGCCTTGTTCTCTTTTCCTAAACCCCCAGGCTCCACTGCCTGGCTTGGCGTTGCCCAGTGCTGCCTCCAACACAACACCGCAGGCTTCCACACAAGTGATCTTCAGTTCCCTCAGGACTGCATGCTCCTGGAGGGCAGAGTGGAGACCTAACTCATCACTAACCCAGAAGGCACCAGGCTTCTTTGAAAAAGATTTGTCAGCACATGAAGCCTGGTCTCCTGTGACAGCCAGGGAGTGGGCTTAGTGATTCAGACGCCAAAGTGTGGCCTGAAAGAGGTTTATTGCCCCCCTAGACCACTCCTCCCTGTGCCCCCCCCAATAATTACAAAAGTAAGAAAAATGCCCATGACCCCCAATCCCCACCCCTCCCAGAAAAATGCCATAATTTATGCAGAAAAGACACAGTCCAAGGCAGCTGGTGGCCTCAGCCCATCTTTTTCCAGATGGTGAGTGACGCAGTGAGCACTCCAGCCACAAAGATGGTCACTGTCTGCCACGTGGGTGTCCCAAAGTAGGAGAGGAGGCCGTCCTGTGGACAGAGACATCAGTCACTTCAGCAGCTGGGCCAAGAGGCAGCCCTTGGACCAGCACATGAGGAATCAGGGAGGGAGGTGATCATAGGGCATGAGTGGGGACAAGAGCCTAAGATGAATGGATACCAAAGAGCTGGCGTCAAAGGGTTATCAAAAAACGTGAGGGACTCCAGAAGTGGAGGCACCAGGAAGGACAGAAGGTACTAGTTAGATCAGAGGTCACTGAGAGGTCAGGGGTCACCAACAGGTCGTGGATACCAGACAAATGAGTTGATCAGACATGTGAGGAAATGCATTCCAGAGTCAGAGAGGGCAACACTGGCGGGCTCAGGAAGACCCAGCGGTCTCAGAGGAGTGGGGGAGGGGTTAGGGGCCTCACCCAACCACCCTGGTCCTGGATCCAGCCCAGCAGCCGCTCTCGAAGGAAGTCCAGTGTCCAGCCCATGATGGTCCTTATCAGCTCGGGCACCTTGGTACACAGGGCCTGCAGGGAGTAGACTGGCCTTAGGGACTGAGCCTTGTCCCCACTCCTTTCTCAACTCTGCCTCCCCTCCTGCCCCACTGCAGTCTCTTTCTACTCCTACTCAGAATGAGCTTCATACATTGTACACTGGATCTTGTTACGGTCAACTGCCCTGCTCACATACCTTCCATGGCTCCCCAGGTGGTAAAGACCAAAAGGCATATCTCAGCCCACAAGGCCCTGTATAAAGGCTCTGACTTGATCGCATTCCAATTGTCCACTTCTTTTCTGTGTCTCATTTACCTTCTTCCACATCTTCACTTTCACCAACTCTTCCCTGCCTCAGGACCTTTGCACATGCTGATTCTTCTACCTAAACAGGCTTCAACCAAGCAAATTTTTACTCCTCCCTCAAAGCTTTCATGTCAGGTCTGATGTCACTTCTCCAAAGACGGCTTTTCTGATCTTCAGACTAGGTAGGACCAGACATACCTCCATGCCCATGACTCTCCAACTCCCTAAACTTCTCCTTCTCACCCTTTTTTTATCTGGCTACTTCCTCCCTATTGTCCCCAGCCCCACCATCGCTCTGACCACTGTCCCCCTCACCTCCAACATTCAAGTCCCATCAGCTCAATCTGGCAAACACATTAAGAAATCTACTCCCTGCCTCCGTTGCTACCAAGGGAGGCCAGGTCAGTCATCAATCACTGGAACTACTACAAGTGCCCCCCTCCCAGCTTCCACCCCGTAATCTTTTTTCCTACCCATAATGGCCCCCCAAAATTGTTGGGCTTCCACTCCCCTGAAATTTTAAAGTTAAAAGGATTTTACAGTGAACAGCTATATGCATGCAGGTCACCTCACTCTCCTGTTTAAAACCAGCCAGTCACTCCCCTCTCGGCAAAGTTAACATCTTTAACATCAATTGTGGGGGGCCTTCAGATGACCCCTCACAATCTGCCCTCAATGCATCACCAACTCTTCCCTGCCTCAGGGCCTTTGCACTTGCTGTGGCCTCATCAGATGCCTTTCCCCCGATCTTCATAGATCACTGCAACTTTGGCTTTAATGTCACTCGCTCTCAGAAGTCCTTCCCGACCACTTTGCATTACATCATCCTAATTTACTTCTCTCAGCACCCATTAGACAATGTGAGCTCCAAGAGAGCAGGGACCTAGCCTGCTCTGTTTGGTGCTGCATCTTGGATGCCAAGGACAGGACAGGCACATAGTAGGCCTAATAAATTTTTGCTCCATGAATAGATGAAGGACCAAACAAGCAGCTCATAGGTCTCTCCATCCCCTTTGGTGACTGGGCTGCCACAGGGGTTGACCTCACAACTCCCAGGTCCCCATAGGTCTGAGTGGAGCTTCCCTGGGTTCACTGCCCTGCAGCCGCGCCCACCTTGAGCACCAGTTTGCTGGCAAAGTAGAAGAGGGCAACAACCCGGCCCCAGTTGAAGTTGCCATCAGAAAACATGTCAGCTGCCACTCGGAAAAAGACCTCGCGGGGTGAGTCTGTGTCCACGGCTGCGATCATCCTGCAGGAAAAGAGGAAAGCCAGTGCTGGGGAGGAAAGATCAGGCATTGTGTGGAGACCCTGGCAACCACCTCATACCAAAGACAGGGAAACTGAGGCCCAAGCCAGGCTGACGTGAAAAAGGGTCCAACGTGGGGGAAAGGGACAAGATTGACACTTAGGAAAGTGGGGAAAATGACTCCCTGAGGGAGGGTTTCAGTATTCTAAAGGAGGGAAGAGCTGAGAGTCCAAGGTGCTGGGGGCGGGGGGGAGCTGGACCCCTGGGTCTGAGAGAGTAGGAAGCTGTGGGTCTGAACTCCAGGCTCCAAGGGGGAAGAGGGGCCTGAGAGCTGGGACTCCAGGGGCCCAGGGGCCACACCTCTGTAACTCCATGTTACTGTCCAGTTCATCTCCGATGCGCTTGAGACACTCGCTCAGCTTCTTGGTGGATGCGTCCTGGGGCACCTGCTCCAGGGCCAGCTCAGGTGTCTCTCCCCCCATTCGCCCTGCTCGATCTTGGATGAAACTAGAGTGGGAATGGAGTGCAGGGGGTGCAGAATCAGAATGGGGCATCACTCCTCAAATCCGCTCGGCAATAATCACACCTCAAACTCACCCCTGAAGCAAAAGGGCCCCTGTCTTCATGATCTGCTCAGAGCTGGTGGGCCCTAGAGGAGAAAGGAGGGAAGAGGTGCCTGGACTCTTGGGTCCTAGGGGATCCAGGGAACTAGGGTGGCTCATGATCTCTGAGGAAGGACAACACTAGGGGGTCCTGCATTTCTGGGTTCCTGGTAGATAACGTAGCTAGGGGCCCGGACAACTGAGTTCCTGATGGAGAAAAAGGCAGGGACCCTAGGCCTGTATCCTGCGTTCTTCCAGCAGGAGACTGAGGGGAACACTTCATGCATCCAGACCCCTGGCCTGAGGGGGCAGAGGAGAGACCCGCCCCTCCCACCAGGAAGTGGTGCCGGCGACAAGCCCGGGCCTGCCCCGGGGGCTTGGATTCTGGGGTCTCCAGCTTCTCCGGGGTCCGAGAGCACCAGGCAGGAAGGAATCGGGGCACGGAGGCCAGAGAGCCGGGAACCCCCGGGGAGGGAGGGGGCTGGAAGCTGGCAGCGCCCGATCCGGGAGTTTCTGCCCCGGAGTGCTTAGAGATCGCACGGCCCCACACCGGCTGGACGGATCGTGGGGCCGGCCGGCGAGGGGGCTCGCCCTCCTCCCGCCCGTCTGCCTCCCGCCTCACCCCCGCCTCTGGGTTGCTCCCCGGACCCGTCCATCACCGCCGCTCCCGCCGCCGCCTCTCGCCGGGTCCGCCCGGGCGGCCGCAGCACGCCCCTAGTCACGTGATCGCCCCGCTGAGCGTGCGTCCTCTCACGTGACCGCCCCGCAAAATGGCTGCCGAGAGCTTTCGCCCCGCAGGGCCGTGCCGTCACGTGACTGCACCTGCCTCACCTGCTGGGGGCGCCTCGGCCCCTATCACGTGACCGTCCAATCCGCACTTCCCTGTGGGAAGCCGTCGTGGCGCCATTATACCGGCCACCCCCGTTCGATGGCCGCTGAAACTTTCATTCATTCATTCGTGCAGTATTTTCGAAAGTTTCAGGTGGTATTCGAGCCCTCCCCAGGGCAGAAGGAACATCGGAGGCGAAAATTATCATTCACGGAGGCAGGACGTTTCAGATGATTGAAGTCTGTGAGTTGTTTTCGTGAAAATAGAAGGAATACGGAGTTCAAAAAGTGGCGAAACTAATCTATGCTGATAGATCGGCAAGGTATGAACCTTGAAGGACCCCAGGACAGGCACCAGGGAGGGCCTGAAATGAGCTATATGTGGATCTAGGTGAGGATTACTTGGGTTTGCACATGTTGAAAAATTCATGCAGCTGTACATAAGCAATGCACACTCTACTGCATGGAAATTATTGTATCTCCTTTTAAAAAGAAAAGAAGAAGAAAAAACTCAGAAAATAGGCTGGGGTCAGTTAGTGAAGGGTGGGGGCCTGTAAGAGAAGGGATCTATGTCCCAAGGGTGGCTGGGAGCCATAGCAATAGATGATCATAGGAGTCTTAATACATCAGCCTAACACCACCAGGAAGAGAGTCTGACAAAGTCAAGTTTATTGACCCATTGTGATGATGGAGACCACACAAGAGAGAAACCATGGAGCATTTTGACAAAGGAAAGGGTAGAGTTATTATAGGATTTGCAGGAAGGGTAGAATTTAGGTGACAACTAAATGATAGGCTCAAAGCAAAGCAGGGTCAACATCAGGTGCAGACTGTGAAGAGGAACCAGGGTCTTGTACCCTTGGAAACGTTACAAGGTGAATCTAGATGTGGAGAATTGGGTCCAGAAACCCTTTATGTGAAGCTCTGCACCTAGACTGGAAATCGAGGCTGCTACTCTGTTTCAAATGACTACAGGCAAGAGTGAGATGTTTCATTTTTACTGATAGACTTTTCAACACTTCATGATTTTAGGGAACAAAGTTTCTCTGTAAGAAAACATGTCCTTGGGGGAAATAGTGTTTCCTATTCACTTTGAAGCTAACTTTATCTGTGCCTATTATTCCAGCCCAATGAATTAGCCCTCCCTTTGCCTTAATTACAGAGAAGAGAAGAAAGGGCTTTTAATGCAGCTACAGACCTCTAAACAGTACAGGTGTTGAGTAATGGGGAGAAGACTTCTTAGCTAATTCTGAAGTCAAAACGTTTTATAATAACAAAGATGCTACATTGGAACTGTGAAGCCCACCTCCAAGATGGCCCCCGACGATTTTTAGTGTCCAGGTATTCATGCCCCTGTATAGTCCCCTCCCACACTGAATAGAACTGAGCAGCGTGATCAATAGGATATTGTGGAAATAAATGACAGAGTGTGACTTCCAGAGTTAGGTCATAAAAATTACTGCAGCTTCTGTCTTGCTCTCTCTTGGATCACCCGCTTTAGAGGAAGCCAGCTGCCATGTTGTAAGGACTCTCAAGCAGTCATCTTCCAGAGAAACACACATGGTGAAGAATCAAATCCTTCAGCCTTGTGAGTGAACCACTTTGTAAACATAACCTCTAGCTCTAGTCAAGCCTTCAGATGACACCACCACCCCCCCAGTGTCCTGACTGCAACCTCACAAGAGACCCTGAGCCAGAAGCACACAGCTAAGCCACTTGTGAATTTCCAACCTTCAGAAATTGTGTGAGATTTATTGCCATTTTAACCTGCAGCGTTTGGGAGCAATTCGTTTCACAGCGTAAGACATCTAGGATAATTATGGCCTATTTACAGATGAGGAAACTGAGGCCCAGAGAAGGAGCTGAACTTTCCAAAGTTGCATGGGAGTTCTCATGGGTGCTCTCAAGTGTCCAGCTCGACAGCTATGTCATTTGGACAAGGGCTTTCCTACTCAGCCCCCTTCATAGGTCCCCAGCCTCTTCTATGAACTCCCAGCCTCCAGTCCCTCCCCTCTAGTCCATCCCCCACATGGACTTAGAAGGGTCTCACTATACCCAGAGCTGACTATGGACCTCCCCTGCTCATAGCCCTCCCATGGCTCACTGGTAAGGAAAATCTCTTACACATTTTTTTAAAGATTTACGTATTTTAGAGAGAGAGAGAAATAGCGTGAGCAGGGGGAGGGAGAGGGAGACTCTTTGAGCAGACTCCCCACTGAGCAGAGTCCAATACAGGGCTCCATCCCAGGACCCTGATATCATGACCTGAGCTGAAACTAAGAGTTGGCTGCTTAACTGACTGAGCCACCCAGGCGCCCCTCTCTTACACATTATTATAAGACAACGAAGCTGGGGCAGCTGGGTGACTCACTTGCTTAAGTGTCTGCCTCTGGCTCAGGTCATGATCCCTGGATTGGGGTTCCCTGCTCAGTGGGGAGTCTGCTTCTCTCTCTAAATAAATAAAATCTTAAAACTAAAAAAGAACAATGATGCTAATAGAATCTGCTACTTATAGTACATCCAATGAGAAGATAAACTGATATTTTAAAACTCTTCTAACAAAAATATAATTTATAGATGTTTTAAAGTCATAGATTTATATTACAAGATGTAAGTGATAGATGGAATCTGGGTGTGGCTTACCTGGGTCCCCTGCTTCACATTCGCTCCCAAGACATCAAAAAGCCGTCAGCTGGGGTTCTGGACTCATCCAAAATTTCAACTGGGGAAGGATCCATTTCCAACCATGCTTACATGGTTGTTGGGAAGTCTCAGTTCCTTGAGATATGTTGGACTGAGGGCCTCAGTTCCTTGCCGGCCCCTGGCTACAGGCTATCCTCACTTCCTCATCATGGGACCTCTTCATAGGGCAGCTCACAGCATGGCAGCTGGCGGCACCACAGTGAGCAAGCAAGAGAGCAAGCAGGACTGAAGTCAGTCTATTATCACTTAGTCTCAGAAGGGACATCCTGTTGCTTTTGCCTTTAACAGATCGCTAGGTCCAGCACACCCACAGGAGAGGGGAGACACAAGGACACAAGACCGGGAAGTAGAGGTCATTGAGAACCCCTTTAGAAACCAGTTGCCACACCAGGAAAAGAGGAACCCTTTATGTTGTGGGTGCTAAGTTTTTCAGGAGCAGTGGGCCCTGGTGGCTGACCTAGGGAATTTTTCAGGGTGGAAAAAAATAGGTAGGATTTGGGGGTTCCAGTCTTGCTTAGACATATTAAAAATGGATCCATGTTGTAAAAGCTGTGATACCAGGTGTTCCGGTTAGCTAGAACTGTGTAACAAATCATCCCAGAGCTTAGCAGCTTCAAACCACAGGAATCATATTATCTTGCATAGTCCTGTGGGTCATGCAATCGGGAAAGGCTTAGCCGGGCAGTTCCAGCGCGGGGTCACTCAGTGTTTTCAGTCAGACAGCAGCCGCAGCTGGAACATTAGAGTTCGTAGCGGTCAGGACCGGCTGACCGAGCATCCCCCTCTTCATGGAGTCTCAAGCTTTCCATGTGGCTTCTGCGTGGGTTAGTTTGAGCTTCCTTGTGGCTTGGTGGCTTCAGGGCAGCTGGACTACTGGCATTATGGCTGAAGGTTTCAAGAGTATTTCGGCTCCCAAGGAAGACAGTGCATTGCCTCTCCTGACAACCTCACCAGTCATGGGGCTTGACCTTCTGCCATGTTGCAGTGGCTATGACTGAGTCATGAGCAGACACTTTTTAAGGGAAGAGGAACTAGAGGAACTCCAGCTCTTAATAGGGGAAGTGAGTGGGAACAGGAGAGACCTTTGGAAAATGTAAGGTGGCAGACCAATTCAGCTGCTTTAGGAAAGGCTAACGTAACAGTGACTTAAACATCAATGAAGCTTATTGACTGTTCATGTAAAGTCCGAGAATACGCAACCCACAAATGGAGTGAAGTTCTAAGGTCAGGGACTGTATGCTTAACTTTCTATGTCAACTTGGGGGGGCCACAGTGCCCAGAAATCTGGTCTTCCATTTTCTGGGCATCTCTGTGAGGGTGTTTTAGGTGAGATTAACATTTAAATTGGTGACTTAGTAAAGCAAACTACGTTCTCTCATGCGGGTGAGCCTATCCAATCAGGTGAAGGCCTGAATAGAACAAAAAGGCCGACCCTCCTCAGAGTAAGAAAGAATTCTTTCTGCCTGGCTGCCTCTGAACTGGGACATCAGCCTTCTTCCTGCCTTCAGGCTCACACTGAAACATCAGCTCCTCCTGCATCTCAAGCCGCAGGCCTCCTGACAAGAAGTACACCATCAGCTCTCCCAGTTCTCAGGCCTTTGGACTTGGGACTGGAACTAGACATCGGCTCTCCTGGGTCTCCAACTTGCCAACTCACCCTGCAGCCCTCAGGGCCTGCCCACCTCCATAGTCTTGTCCTTCTTCTATCCTTCTGGCTTGTGGCTCCACCATCTGGAAACATGGCTTCCATCTCATGATGTAAGACGGACACACCAATGCCCAACACCACCTCTCTACTCCAGAAGCAGGAAAGGAGATGTTGAAAGGGAGATCATCCTCTTTGCCTAAAAAAGGCCGGAATTCAGATGCTGCATACATCCCATTGGCCAGAACTTATCCACGTGGCAAGACCTAGTTGCAAGGGAGCCTGGGAAATGTAGTCTTTAGCTGGGCAGCCACACATCCCGTGAAAACTGTCCCATTGTAAGTGAATGATTGGAGACATCAGCCATGTTTGCCACACAAAAGATTAAAACCAAGCAAGCAGAGGGCTGAAACCAGTGTAGTGATAGCTGAATGACGTATAATGGGACTTGGAATAGAAAATAATAGAAAACTCATTTGACTGATGTCTACTCTCTCTCATTTGCTCAAAGTGAGAATTACTAGTGTAAACCCAATGTATGCATCTCTATCTTCTAGAACCTGGTAGGACAGGACTTCCTGGACTCTGGCCCATCAAGATCGTGTGGCTAGTTTTTGCCAATGAATTATGGGCGGTTATGTATGTTGTTTATGTGCTAGAGCATTTAAGTTTTGGTACCAGACCCTCCAGAGCTTTCTTTCCTTGGCCACAGTGATGGGCAGGACTCCAGATCCTAGTGGCTCTGTCGGCCTAGATACCAGACATACACAGACCAGAACCCTCAGCTAATACATAGCACCCGCGAGACATAAACCTATTATGCTGAGTTGAGATTTGAGGGTTGTTACAGCAGCACAACCTAACCTACAGCAACTATTACAGAAAAATGTGAAAGTTAGTCCTTGCTTAGAGCACAGAGTTAACCCTAACTGGCTGGCCAACCACCCGCATATAGCCCCCCCTCCAACTGCTTGTAATCTTAGTGGGCCGGACATCCTAAACCTGCTACACAAACGGGCATATGACCCAGGCTTTGCCAGTAAGGCCATTGAAGCTGAAGGTAAGGGGCGCCTGGGTGGCTCAGTCGGTTAAGCATCTGTCTTCAGCTCAGGTCATGATCCTGGAGTCCGGGGATATTGAGCCCCATGTCAGGCCCCCTGCTCAGTGGGGAGCCTACCTTTCCCTCTCTTGCTCCCCCTGCTTGTGCTCCCTCTTTCTCTCTCTCTCAAATAAATAAATAACATCTTGAAAGAAAAGAAAAGAAGAAAGAAAGAAAGAAAGAAAGAAAGAAAGAAAGAAAGAAAGAAAGAAAAAAAGAAAGAAAGAAAGAAAGAAAAAGACTGAAGCCCAATCCCTTCTTTCCAGTTGCAATGACTTTTTGTACCATAATGGAGGCCTGGAGCTTCTAGAGACCAGTTTGGGAAAGGCCTGACCTCAAAGCCAATGGCCATCAGTTAACATTTGTTGAGAACCTACCATGCTCCAGAGGCTGTTCATATACCCCCTCATCTAATCCTCACCAGAGGGTGGTTAGTACTATGTCTCTCCTTTACTGATGAGGAGACAGAGGCGGGGAGAGGCTGCAGGAGCGTGCAGTGAGGGACACACCTCCTACCCACATAGGATTCCTTGCCCAGGGTCACGCAGGGTATAGTAGGCAAACCAAGGATCTGCCCATAGGTGTCTGCTCCAAGAGCTTGTGAGAAATGCCCTGACCCTGCCTTCCTCCTCCTCCCCACATCCTTCTACCAAATTTATTCTCTAGTGACCCCTTTGGTGACCCCTTTACTCCAGTTCCCACCAAACCACCATTGCCAAGATCTCTGCGGGAGCCACATCTTTATTTATTCAGGGCACGCATCAGCGTTTGTCTTGGGGGAAGGTGACTCCAATGGCCTTCCTCACTTCTTCAAGGATGTCAGCCAGGAGTTCACTTTCCGCCAGGGGAATCACAGGACTTTCCTTCAGGCCTGGGGGAGAGTATAGTTAGGGACCCCTCCTACTCACACCTTAAAGATCGAAAGAACTACCATTCCCAGAATCCTGTGAGGCAGAGTAATGCATGGTTCAGGCAGATGGATGCCCCAGGGGGTCCTGGGAATTGTAGTTCCAGACAGCTACTTAGCGGGGCTGAGGGCTGGGGAGCGGCCCACCTCCCCTACCAGGTTTGCCCCTTCACCCTGCCACCCTCTCACCCATCCTCCACATCCTTACCCTTTCGCAGGCACTCCCGGACATGCTTGGCCTCATAAACCATGCCTGCTCCATTTATAAAATTTAACTCCTTGCTTGGGGTTGGGGGCAGCGGGAACTCCTTACGCTCTCCCTTCACCACCAGCTCTGTCGGGCACCAGCAGGGGTCGAGGATCTGGGGGGAGATAAGAGGTGGCAACGGGGGGCTCCAGCCTAATGATATTCGGGGGCCTCCCTCTCACACCTGGTGGCTAGGAGCTTGTAGGAAGGCTTGCCTCCCTCACCCCCGTTGCTGGGGATTTGCTTCTCAGCAGCAGGACTGTCACAATAGAAGCCTGTCTGTTCATCTCCCCAGGGGCAAACCCCTCTCTGACCTGATGCTTAGGCCTCGTGAGGACAGCTTATCTCCACACGTGTGAATCTCCTTTGCAAGGAGGAGACTTAGACAATCCAGCACCTTCTTATCTACCAGGAGACTTGATTTTTTTTGGCCCCAGAGCCCTGGGAAGCCTACAATATTCCCATAGCCAAGTCTAGGCCAAACTGGAAATAGAGATGTGCCCAGGCAAGGTCCAAATTCTGCAGTTCAAGTCTGGGGCAAGGTCCCAATTCTTCTCCTAAGAACAGGATTTCTTTCTAGCAACAGGGCCCCATGAAGCCCAATGAAGCCGCTCTTTGATAATGCCCAGATCCGGTCCTGGAAGCAATTCCAAAGGCCACAGCTGCCCTCTAAGCATGGTTGATTAGGACCGGTTTCTCCTCAGGCCTAGGGATTTGTGACAGACCAGGAGGTTCACCCTCAGGAAGGAGCCTGGAGGGCCAAACCCAACCCATGGCCTGGCAGTCAAGGATGGATTCCTTAGCAACTGTGGGAAAAGGCTGATTCAGCCCACAGCCAGCTCCAACAACCACAGCTGGCCTGCTCCTGTGGTGAGGGGCCACAGTTCCCAGCTTGGCCGGTCGCGCCTCACCTGGGCCATGCCCTTGGTCCCGCTCACAAAGGCCATATTGGAGAGCTGAGCAGCGATGCTGCAGGTAAAGCTGGCATGGATCTCTCCTGGGTACTGGAGAAGCACAGTGACGGTGTCGTCCACACCTGGGGACGGTATGGGACAGGAGAAGGCCTGGTCTCAAATCCTGCCTATGGAACGCTGGGCAAGAAATCGCGTCTCTAACATGGCAGTGAAAAAGGAATGAAGCCCTAAAAACACGTGTGCTGGGGCATCTGGGTGGCTCAGTCGGTCAAGTGTCCAACTGGATTTCAGCTCATGTCGTGATCTCAGGGTCGTGAAATCGAGCCCAGAGTCGGGCTCCCTGCTCAGCGGGGAGTCGGCTTCTCTCCCTCTTCCTCTCCCTCTGCCCCTACCCACCCCCAGCACACACTCTCTCCCTCCCTCTCTCTCTCTAAAATAAATAAGTCTTACTTAAAAATTAAAAATTAAAAAAAAAATAGAAACAGAAACACATGTGCTAGGTGAAAGAAGCCAGGCATAAAAGGTTGCGTACTGTCGAATTCCACTTGCGTGAGGTGTCATAGTTGGCAAATCCCCAGAGCCAGAGAGGAGATCCGTGTGGTTGCTTAGGGCTCAGAGGGATGGGAGGATGGGGTGTGGGGATGGGTTTTTTGGGGGGGTCTTTTTGAATGATGAAAATATCCTAAAACTGATTAGGGTGATAAATGCGCAACTCTGTGAATACCCCAGAGCCATGGAATTATACACCTTAAATGAATAAACTGTATGGTGTGTGAATTGTATCTCAGTAAAGCTGTTACCAAAATAAACAAATGTATGCTATTAAAAAAAAAAAAAAGAGGGGCACCTCGGTGGCTCAGTCAGTTATGTGTCTGACTCTCGGTTTCAGTTCAGGTCGTGATCTCGGGGTCAAGGGCTTGAGCCCCGCCTTGGGCTCTGTGCTCAGAGGGGCGTCTACTTGAAGATTCTCTCCCTCTGCCCTTCCCCCCTCCCCGCTTGTGGGCTCTCTCTCTCTCTCTCAAATAAATAAATACATCTTTGAGAGAGAGAGAGAGAGAGGCTTAACCTCTCAGAGCCTCCATTCCATCCCTCTATAAATAACCTGTTGCATCGGTTTGCGAGAATCCGTTTCCTCGGCTCCAGAATGGGGATACTAGAACCTTCTCACACAGTTGGTATGAGGATTACACTAACTGATATAAAATGCACAAAGCACTTGGAAGGCTATTTAGATTGCGATAAGGGCTATATAAGCATTAGTTAAACATTAAATTAAATACAGCCCATAAAGTACTAGCCTGGTTCCGGAACACATCGCGTGTGCCCTTGATGGGAGAACCTACTGACCTAATTCTCTTTGCTTTCAGATAAGCCGGGGTTCGTTCTTTCATTCTTTCGTTCTTTCTTTTTTGTTCTTTTTTAAGATTTATTTATTTATTTCAGAGAGAAGGAGAGGGAGAGAAACCACGAGCTGGAGAGTCAGAGGGAGATAGAGAGAGAGAACCTCAAGCTGACTCCCCACTAAGCACGGAGCCTGACGCGGGGCTCGATCCCATGACCCTGGGATCATGAGCTGAGCCAAAACCAAGAGTCAAGGCACTCAACTGACTGCATGACCCAGGCGCCGCAGATAAGCCCCAGTTCTTATCCTGGATCTGCCCTGTGAGCCTGGGTAAGTCACTCTGTCCCTCTCGCATCTGTGAAATGGGGACAAGGACAATATCTAGCTCCCGGAGATCATTCCTCTGATAACACTGACGCAGAGGAAACACTTGATAAAAAGAATCTGTTTTTGGAGTACTATTTAGCCTAAAAGTTGGCCAGATATTACACTGAGAAGATTTTCTAAAGTGTGACATTCACACCCGTGTATATTTTCCTGATGATTCATTGCCTTGTGTGGGGCCGTTTGCAGAGCTGGCCACGGGAATTCCTCTCGTTCCGCCGTGAGTGTCCCTCGGCAATATGTCTTTGCAGCTCCTTCCATCAAAAGGTATAGGCTACTTGCCCACCTCTGAAATCTGAGCTGGCTTTGGGCCACGGAACAGTAGCAAACAAGGCAGAGGCCAAGGTTTGAAAAGAGCTTGCAAGGGGCGCCTGGGTGACTTAGCTGGTGAGGCATCTGCCTTCGGCTCAGGTCGTGATCCCAGGGTCCTGGGATCGAGCCCCACATCGGGCTCCCTGCTCAGTGGGGAGCCTGCTTCTCCCTCTCCCTCTCCTGCCACTCTGCCTACTTGTGACCTCTGTCAAATGAATGAATAAAATATTTTTTTAAAGATTTTATTTATTCGACAGAGATAGAGACAGCCAGCGAGAGGGAACACAAGCAGGGGGAGTGGGAGAGGAAGAAGCAGGCTCATAGCGGAAGAGCCTGATGTGGGGCTCGATCCCATAACGCCGGGATCACGCCCTGAGCCAAAGGCAGACGCTTAACCGCTGTGCCACCCAGGCGCCCCGAATGAATAAAATCTTAAAAAAAAAAGAAGAAGAAGAAGAAGAAGGGGCGCCTGGGTGGCACAGCAGTTAAGCATCTGCCTTCGGCTCAGGGCGTGATCCCGGAGTCCTGGGATCGGGCCCCACATCAGGCTCTTCCGCTATGAGCCTGCTTCTTCCTCTCCCACTCCCCCTGCTTGTGTTCCCTCTCTCGCTGGCTGTCTCTATCTCTGTCGAATAAATAAATAAAATCTTTAAAAAAAAAAAAAAGAAAGAAAAGAAAAGAGCTTGCACACCAGGGCCTGCTTTTTGCTGTATGTGGAACTGAGCCCACAGTGTGAATGAGGCCAAACTAGCCAGATGGGGGGAAAAAATAAAATAAAAGACTGACTTCATTAACTCTTTATGACAACCCCATTACCCCTTTCTTTCTCTCTCTCTCTACTCCCATTGTGGGGCTCGAACTCACAACCCCAAGATGAAGGGTCCGCGTGCTCTAGCGACTGAGCCAGCCAGGGGCCCCTATGACAACCCTGTTATTGACATTTTACCAGTAACGAAGACTCAGAGATGTTGAGTCCCTTGGCTAAAATCACACAGCAAACCCCAGGACAGAGCCTGCCCACTCTCTCAACTCTGATCCTCTTTGACTTCAGCAGGAAGTTCCTACAGCTGTCTAACTTGATTCTCAGGGGCGAGGAGACTTCTCCCCAGCTCAGGGCTCCCAGGGAGGGAGGATCACTCTTATCGTCAGCACATAGTCCCGCACAGACGGTACCTGTTTCATGGCGCCTTCCCACGGCTGAGATCTTCTCTGGCTTCTGCCCACCAAAGACCATAGAGATGAACTGGACGCAGTAGATGCCTAAGTCCATCAGGGCACCGCCAGCCTGGGCCCAGTCTACGACCCGGGGTACGTGGGTGAGTTCCTTCCCAAATTCTGCCCGAGCCACCCGGAGATCCCCCAGAGTTCCCTGAGACACAGCCGACCTCAGAGCCTCTACAGCAGGAAAGAAGCGGGTCCAGATGCCCTGCACGCCACAGAGGGGAGAAAGCAGGACAATGGAAAAGGAAGGAAAGACGTCAGGACCCAGGAGTTAACCAACAGTTCCTCTCCCTTCTGGAGCCCAAATTGAGGGACTACCCGCTGCTCCCCACTCTCCACACAAGACCCTTCCCCCTCCCTTCCCCAGCCCTGCGCAGTCCCCAGGTAGTGTCCTGCCCCTGAGTCTCTCTGCCCTCTCCTCTCCTCTCCTCTCCTTTCCATTCCCGTGGCCCCAACTCTGGCCTTGTCCTTTCTTATCTGGACCATTCCCCCAGTCTCCCAATGTTATGGGCTCAATTGTGTCTCCACCAAATTCAGGTTGAGGTCCTAACCGCCCTACCCCCCCGTACCTCCCAGTGTGGAGATGGGTTTTTTAAAGAGGTAATTAGGTTAAAATGATGTCATTATGGCGGGCCCTAACCCAACAGGAAGAGATGAGGAGAGTGACACAGGGGAAGGACCACCTGAAGATACAGGGAAAACAGGGTGATCGACGGTGACCTATGAGCCAAGGAGGGAGGCCTTAGGAGAGACCAGTGCTGCTGATACCTTGATCGCAGACCTCTAGCTTCCAGAAATTACAGAAAAGAAATCTCTGTTGTTCAAGTTGCCCAGTCTGTGGTGGTACTTAGGGCAGCTCTGCAAACTAATGCACGTGGTCTCCCCACCCCAGACCACCCTCCATGTGGCCCCCGAGGCAGCTCTCCTTCTAGAGTTGATTCTGTCTCAAATTACTTGCCCTAAGATCACAGAGCTAGGAACCGGTGAGATGGAGTCTCACCTCGGACTCGAAAGCCTGTCCAAGGTCAAGTTCACACTAAATACAATGAATCTGCTTTCCCCCTCTGGCCCATTTACCTGTGCGATGTACTTTCCCTTGAAGGCTCAGGTCAGTCCCTACCTGTGGGAAACTTCCTTGACTATCCCCTACGCTGGGCTGATGCCTCTGTGTTCTGCCAACTGCCCAGTACTGTATCTGTGAAAGTTTGTGCAACTAGGCATTGCAATAGCCCATTTCTGTGACCGCAGCAGACCTTGAACTCATTAACTACTGTGCCTGTGTCTTACCCATTAGGAATCCCCAGTTCCAAGGGCTGGATTGGAACACAACTGGTACCAATAAAAACAAGGAAGCAATAAATTCAGACCTTTGGCACTGCCAAGGCACAGTGAGAACCAGAAGCACTGAGTAACCACAGTAAATCTTGACTACTCCTTGGGCATAGAGAACTTTGCAGACTGGGAGCAATACTGGGCACAGGACAGCTAGATAGGACATGGGGAAGTAAAAGGCAGCGGTTGCTACTACTGACAGAACCTACAGCAAGGCAGCATTTAAGAACCACAATACTCCTTAATGTGAAAATAGCTCCTGGAGGTCATTTGGTGGCCATCTTAACTGCTGGCGCTATCCTTTGCCATCTGGCAGCCATTTTAATTACTGGCACTCTGCAAGCTGTCAAAGGCCCCCTATAGGTAGCCATGTCTGATAAGGGCAAAAGCCGACTGGTTGACCTTGAGAGTTGGTAAGGTAGGGGTGCCCTGGTCCTTCTGACCACTATCCTTGGAAATCTATCCAAACTCAGCCTATGGCTATTCTGTGCCACTTTCCACTACTGGCATCTTTCTCTGAAAAGCTGACAAAGTATCTTTCAGGCAGCATCGTTTGCTAATGGCCAAAAGCAATGGCTCTCATTCCTGATAGCTGTTGCTAGCAGATTTCATGGCATAGCTCAACTACAGCCTAGAAAACACACCAAACCCAGTTCACTCTGTGGCCATCTTTGTTCTTGACAAACCCTTCTGTTTTGTTCCTCCAAAAACGTCCACTGGCAACCATGTTTAGTAATGGCAAGAAGCGCTACGTTGGCGTTTGGAAAGTCCCCTCCACTCTCACCTCCATAAGAAAGAGGCCTCGGGATCGGGCTTCGGCAACCATTTCGCGAACTTCTGCAGCATTCACCCCCATGGGCTTCTCGCACAGGACGGCCTTGCCCGCTGCCAGGCATAGCAGCACTGCGGCCTTGTGCTGGGGATGCTGGGTCCCAATGTAGGCCACCTCTAGGTCGGAAGGAAGGAGGGCGGGAGGTCAGAAGCCCCGCCCACCCCAGACCTCCGCCACGTGCCCATAACTTAGAGGCCTGCTCCCAGCATGCTAGGAACTGGGGTCCCACCAACCAACGTGGGCCAGTCCTACTCTAGTGGGCAAGCCTCGTCTCCCATTAGGAAGGAGCTAACACATTCTCTACTATAACTCTTATTTTCTTCAGGTTATTTCCAGCCTTCCAAAATTACCATGAAGTCATTTGTCACAACACCACCAAGAGGTAGATACTAATATTGTGCCCGTTTTACAAATGAGGAAACTGAGAAAGGCAAGCAGAAGAGGAAAATACCAATTCAGGCAGCCTAACTCCAGTCAGGCTGTTGTCCAACTATAACGTCCTGCCTCTCCATCCAGGCCACTCCAGAACACAGAAGCCGGGGCCACACAGCGTACTTAAAGCCTGAATGGGGGGCTCCTGGGTGGTCCAGTTGGTTAAGCATCTGCCTTCAGCTGAGGTCATCATCCCGGGGTCCTGGGATTGAGGCCTTGTGGGGCTCCCCGCTCAGCTGGGAGCCTGCTTCTCCCTTTCCCTCTGCACCTCCCCCAGCTTGTGCTCTCCCATTCTCTCTCTCAAATAAATGAATAAATAAATAAATAAATAAATAAATAAAAATCTTAAAAAAAAAAAAAAAAGCCATCCTGAACAGGCTCACTTACAAAGTCAGGCCCCTCCCAAACCACGGACACCTTGTTTCTAAACGCAAATTTCATACTAGACTGTTAATCCCAGGCCAAACCCGTTCCTACAGTTCTGCCTCCCAGCCCCAGATCCTTCCAGAAGCACACAGGGATTGGGCCATTCTGCGGAGCCTTGTTTATCCTACGGAGCACCCTAGAGCCAGCGCCGCTCCCCTTGCCACTCACCCACATTGGGGTCTTTGGCCAGCTCCTCATAGGACCCATAGGCCTTGGGGATGTCATGTTTCCTCGCAAACTCCTTCGCCCGGCTCAGGTCTCGGGCCGCTACCGCCACCACCTGGAAGGACGCTAGGGTCAGACTTGCGGGGCTGGGCCAGGTGGATGGGAGGGAGGTTGATGGAGAAGTCCCCAGGATAAGAAAAATTATGTCCCCCAGGACGGAGGCGAAGGGAAGGAGTCCTGGGGGAAGAGGTGACGGGGGCAGGACACGGGTCCTGAAAAGGAGAGATCTGGGGCAAGCGATTATTAAATCCCCTAATACCTAAATTTCCTCTCTTCGCAGTAGTTCAGAAAAAAACCCTCCCAAACCTGACGAAGCTCGAGTTCACAGGACAGAAGTGTGGAGAAAGGAGTAGGGAACCCTGGCTCCCTCCTCCCTCAGACCCAGGAGTCCCGGCTCCCCGGCCACAGGATTCCGGAGGGAGGGTGGACCTGATGCTCGGAACGAGGCAGCGTTCGCAGCCCGGCCGTGAAGTCGCTGGAGATAAGGCCGGCGGACACGATGCCCCAGCGAAGCGCCATCGCCAGAACCCGGGGTCCCAAAGTCTTGGCACCTGAGGCTGGAAATTTAAGACCTGACGCCCCGCCCAGCCGGGGGCGTGGTCATTTCTCCGCCCCCATTGCAGCTACGCCCCTTCTCATTGGCGTACTGGGCCTGCGCGCCCCTCCAGTCCCAACGCAAAGGAGAAGGTTATTTAAATAAATAAATAAATCTAGCATCCCCATTGGAAGAGCGCACCATTGGCTCCGCTTTATTAGGGATGGGACCAGAAATACTTCATTCGTCGCCAATGGCGACTTGTAACCACGTGACGTGTTTTTTTTTTTTTTTTCTTTTGAAGCTCTCCGCGCAGTGTAGGGGTCGAAGTCCCCACCGGAGATTAAGAGTTGCACGCTCTAGCCACGAGCCTGCCAGGCCCCCCAGGAGGGGGTGGGGAGGCTTTCTTTCTTGTCACCTTCGGAGCTGGCCTCCTTCCTCCTTCCCCAACTCTTTTGCTCCGAAAGCCGCGCACCCTTAGAAATTGTCCAGAGGGAGGAACAAGATAGTAGCAATAGCAAACATAATAATTACTAGCATTTCTAGAACCCCTGTTGAGGTCAGGCCCCCAGCTGCGTGCTTTACTTTCCTCATTTCTAATTTCTCACCACAGATCTGCGAACTAGGTTCTGTTGCTCCCTGTTTACAGAGGGAGAAACAATCCCAGAGAGCCATGGCCGTTTTTTGAAAGTCTCACGGCCAGGATGTGAGCACGTGCAAATTGACCGCTGCCAAAGACCATAATTTTAGAAACCAGGTTATTCTGCTTCTTAAAAGCCCTGGAGCCAGGCTGACTGGTTCCCAGCCCCTCCTTGCCCCTGGCTGTGTTGCTTTGCACGAAGGGTTTCCCTCTCAGAGCCTCACCTTCCGGTTCTGGAAAACCGGAGTCACAACGGCATCCACCTGTTTAAGAGGATGAACCGAGCTCCAGAGCCTATGATGTAAAATAGAGCAAATGATTATTCTGTAATTGGCAAAGGGCTGGCCAACTTTACGCACAGCAAATCTGTGCACTTCTCTTCCCTTGTAGACATTCAATTAAGATCTGAGTTTCAGGGGTGCCCTGGGTGGCTCAGTCCCTTAAGGGTCTGCTTTCGGCTCAGGTCAGGATCTCAAGGTCCGACACTGGGCTCCCGGCTCAGTGGGGAGTCTCCCTCTCCCTCTCCCTCTGCGCCCCCCCCCTTTGCTCTCACTCAAATAAATAAATAAAATCTTGGGGAAAAAATCTGAGTTTCACTCACAGGGGTTCCAGGTTCACAAAAACTGCCGAATACAAACATTAAGGGATTGCCCTGAGGGCACAATATGACAGCTGTGAAGAAAAAGAAAAAAAAAGATGGGGAAGGTGGTCTTTGAGACATTCCTTCCCCATTTTCCCAGGTTGCCACCTTCCTGAATAAAGCGACTTTTCCTTTCCCATCATCACTTGTCAACCGAGTATTGATTTTCCAGGGGTGAGTAGCAGAACCTGAGTTGGGAACAGACTCTCCGCCTGGTGAGACATAAAGAACAGACTAGCAGCGTCCAGGAGTTAAGGTTTGGGGAAGGGTGCTGTTATGAAGGGGTAACAGGCACGAGTTTCTGTGGACGGATGAAACAGTACTGTATCCTGAATGTGGCGATGGATGCTCGAAACTTCACATTGGATAAAGTTTCATAGAACTGTATACCAGAATTTTTTTTAAAAGATTTTATTTATTTATTTGACAGAGAGAGAGAGACAGCCAGCGAGAGAGGGAACACAGTAGGGAAGTGGGAGAGGAAGAAGCAGGCTCCCAGCGGAGGAGCCTGATGTGGGGCTCGATCCCAGAATGCCAGGATCACGCCCTGAGCCGAAGGCAGACGCTTAACGACTGAGCCACCCAGGCGCCCCTGTACACCAGAAATTTTTAAGGTGCATGAAAATCCGAGTAAATGCTGGTGAAATCCAAATCAGGTCTGTACCAGATTAAATCATGTAACCATGTCAATTTCTGGCTTTGACAATGCACTATATTTACCTAAAATATCATCATGGGGTGGGTTGGCGGAGGGGAAACTGGGTGCAGGATACAAAGGAGCTCTCTGTACTATTTTTGCAAGTTCTTCAACAGTTTCAGGATGAAATGTTACGACTTAAAATTGTTGGCAGTGAGTTCGTGTACCCAGAGAAATCATTTTGCAATATCCGGTAAAGTAGCAAAGGAGGGTGTCTCATGATCCAGCAATTTCTATTGTGGGTAGAAGACACATATCCTTGAGAAACCCTCAGATGTCCTGGGAGGACATATGTAAGAACATTTATTGCAGGGGCGCCTGGGTAGCGCAGTCGTTAAAGCGTCTGCCTTCGGCTCAGGGCGTGATCCTGGCGTTCCGGGATCGAGTCCCACATCAGGCTCCTCCGCTATGAGCCTGCTTCTTCCTCTCCCACTCCCCCTGCTGTGTTCCCTCTCTTGCTGGCTGTCTCTCTGTCACATAAATAAGTAAAATCTTTAAAAAAAAAAAAAAAGAACATTTATTGCAACATTGGCTGTGATAGCTCAAAATCGGGAAGAGCCATCAGTAGAAAAATCCGTGAACAAACAGTGGCAAATTCTAGCAACAGGATACCACGTAGCAAGGAAAATGGATGGACTAACTCCCACCGTGCATACATGGAAACTCAAAAACTTAAACTTCAGTGGAAAAAAAAAAAAAAAACCACTCAAGTGACATCACTGGGATACAGTACACACTCTGAACTGTGTTGGCTGTGTTTAATTTCATTCATAATCAAGTTAGGAAAATCGCTGAAGGTCTGACACTGAAATGGAGGTGAACCGCGAGCGTTAAGCACAGGATAGCATTTCTGGGACCTGCAGTGAGAGCCAAGGGATTGACAGAGGGCAGAAGACAATGTAGAACTTAAAGGCAGAGCATCAGCGAATAGACAGGAGCCCATTCTCTTGATGTCTTCTGGCGAGGGCTGCTTGGCTGGGCTCAGGTGGCCACAGTGCGGGTCTGTAACCTGAGGAAGACACCCACTTCCTAACTCTTATTCTCTTTACGGAGACAAGAAAACGATGGTGTTGGAAGTGTGGCAAATCCAGTCTGAGCGTGGGCACCAGCACTTTCCAGGACTGGCAGGCAACATCGTGTGCAGACCTTGGAGGACGTTGAAATCATGGCAAGAGGAGATCCTGTGCCAGCCAGCCCCTAGCCAGGAATTCCAAAAAGAGCCTCCAGGGTCATTCCACAGATAGTCCTCCCAGATGGAACACAATATACTGAGCATCCAATTGGTTCTAGGTCCCGAGGACACATGAGAAATGAGACAGACACTTTCTCGGCCCTCCTATCAGCTCTCAGGGCTTAGTTATGTTCTAAGAACCGAAAACAGGCCAGCATGGTTGAAGGAAAAAGATGGCGGGCCCATAGTTGAAGGAAAAAGATGGCGGGCCAGTACGATGGAAGTTGGGGCTGGGGAGGCAGGCAGGGGAGGAGTCAGGAAGGGTTTGGAGAGGCCACCCAAGTTTTCAGCAGGAGCAGCAGGGACAAAGATCTAATTTGGGCAGCTTCTCGTTTCTGCACCCACCATTCGCATGACTCATATATTCACTGAGCAAACATTTTTACTTTTGACCTGGTCCTGTGCAGCGTGATGCTGGATGCCCAGGGATGCAGCTCTGCTCCCTGCCGCCCTCTAGTGGGCGAAAGAGACACAACCTGTGAGGTCGCAACATCACAAGTTCTGGTGTTTAGAGCGTGGACATCTCCCGCGTCCATATTGCTGTTGTTACGAGGTTGGGGGGCAGTGATTGTCCTCTGGGGCAAGGACCCTTACTTCTTCTGGGGTGTCTTCAGCTCCTGCATGCCCCGGATCTTATCCAGAGGCCAGAGACAAAGACCTCAGTGGTTTTGTACCAGTCAACCAGCAGCTCCTTGACCCATCCCTCCACATTCATCTCCAACTCCAAGATTTCTTCTTTCTGGGAGAGAGCTGCTCCGGGATCCACTGCTCCAGGCTGAAGTGCTTCTGCAGCTCCTTGCTGTCATACTTGACCAAGACCTTCCCTTGATGCCTTACTCCTTGCTGCCAGAGCCCTTGCCTGCAGCCCCGGGGGCCTCTGAAAGTGGACGCGGGGCCCTGGGCCACAGGCTACCACTTCGGCTGCCTTAGTGGCCAAGTGCACACCTGGCCACTTCCTTTCTGTGGGCACCAAACTAGACAGACCCCCTGCCCAGTGGTGTGTTGGTGAACAGGCTCTGGTGGGGAGGGGTAGGAGGAGGCTCTGATTTGTCGTCTCTGCCGATTTCCTTCATCAGCTGTTGGTGTGGAGGTGTGACATCCGGAGCAGCTGCAGCTACTCTGGGGAGAAGCTAGAACTAGGGATATGGGAGAAAGTGGTTCCCTGGAATCACCCTACCTCGGGATGTCTTGTGTTGGGAGGTAATACTTCTTTTTCTTTACTAAACCTTTCTATCCTTGTGGCTGGGATCCTGCTGGAGGTGTGTGTGTGTGTGTGTGTGTGTGTGTGTGTGTGTGTGTGTACACAGTGGACTTATCAGGAGAGGACAAAAAATTGCCAGGATGGAGCCTCTCAGATATTACGCTTGAATTGAATTTTACAGAATGAGGAGGACTTTAGCAGAGGGGTTGAGGATGAAGTTTCAGAGGGAACAGTATATACAAAGACAAAGAGGCAAAGATTGTTCCAGAAAGTGTATTTGGATGGAACTGGAATACAGAGAAGAACTCGGAGCCATGTGAGAGAAGGCCAGAAAGTGGGGTGGCACCTCCCACGTGGGCTGACGGCCTGGAACCTGATCCTGGGGCAGGGTTGTGCTCCGGGACCCTTCTGGGTCTGTGCGGGGAAGGGGCAAGGAGCCAGGCAGTCAGGGCAGAGGCCGAGGCAGCTGGAAGCCAGGGGTCAGGGAGAGTCTGGGTTCCTGGGATCAGCGCTACTCAGCTATGCTGACTCTGCTGTCCCTCACAGCCAGCCACGGGGAAGACCCCATCCTTGAGGCATTGGTGGTCCTCTCGAGGGACCACCCAAGCCTCATCAACCGACAGAAGCCGGGAAACAGGCAGAATTCCAGCAGCTTTGGGGATGGATGCAGGACGCCAGAGTAGCCGGGCAGCCGGGCAGCTGAGGCCAAACCATCTAAGAAGGCAGGCACGAGGGAGCCCCTTCTCGGGAGGGAGCAGACTTCCCTAAGTCAGGGTGACCCAGTGAGGGCCCAGCTAGACTCGAGAAGGCAGTCCGTTGGAGGGGCTTGGAAAGAAGGGACCACAGACTGGAGGCTGTGGAAGCTGAGGTGGCAAGTGCAGGGCTCGGGCAGCAACGTGTGAAGAGCCGCCCGGCCCGCCCCTCCCCCAGGCGGCCACACAAGTTGCTGGCCCCCAGAGAAGGTGGGTGTCAACTCCTCATCCCCCTCCCATCAGCTGCCTCTGTAGGAACCCAGAGTGTGGGGGTGGGGGATCCCAGGAGGATCACAGGTGTTGGGTATCCGACTGGGGCAGCTCAGGGGGCTGATCAGGAACCTTCTTTTCTGAAGGGTCTACGTCCTTCTGGTCACCAGCTGGAGCTGGGACAGGCGCATCGTCTGGAAATGGAGGGAGGAAATGGTAGCACTAGGCATCCCAGCTTCTTCCTCCCTCGGACCCAGGAGTCGGCCACCAGCTCCCTCCCCCGGGGTGCCCAGGGCCCGGGGCACCTGTGTCTGGGTGGAACTGGAGCTGTCCCTCGGGGCCAGGGGCTGGGTTGTTCTGGCCTTGCTGCTGCTGCTTTCTTTGTTCCATTTGCAGAACGGCCTGGAGCGGGAGGCGGAGATGGGACAGGTAAGAGGGGATGACAGCGAGTCTCCATGGCAACTTGCTAAGTGGTCCTAAACCCATCCCTCCCCTATGGGGCTTAGTTTTCTTCTCTCTGAGAGTTGGGCTTAACAGTTAAAAAGATCCAGTTTTCCCTCCCCTGTCATGGCTTGAGTCATACCTCGGGACAGGGGAGACTTCACTGAACCCTTGCTGAGTCTAACCTCCTCCTCCGTCCTTGGCCTCCCCCCCTTTCCTGCCTAGAGCCCCACTGCCCTTATCCAACATGGCAGCCAAAGAGCTGTCAGGGATGGGGACATCTGCCCTTACTCAAGATGGCGGTCGCCACCGGGGGCTCTACTAGTGATGAACACAGTGGCCACAGGCCTTCCCAGCCTCTGAACACACAAGGACAAAGGCCACCAGGGACTCAGAGGATGGGCCCAGCCTCCCTGGCCAGTCACCTGCTGTAGCTCTCTCTTCTGGGCCTCCAGGCGGCCCTGAGAGCGCCCTAGGGCCTCCGTCTCCTGGCTCAGGCGCTGCGCCTTGGCATTCAGCTCAGCCTCCCGGGCGGCCAGCTCCTCCTCAAAACGCCTCAGTTCATCCTCCGTGTAGGCAGGGTGCATCTCCACTGTCTGCGAGGTGGGGACAGGGGCCCTTAGCAGGGTGACGTCAGCCTAGGCCCACCCGCGCTGGGGAGGGCTCCGCTAACAGAGGAGGTCTGGGGAAGGCTGGGAGGCCTGGGTCATGTGTGCGGACAGAAGACATCTGAGTGGAAGCCGAAGAGGGTGATGAAGACCCAGAGAAAGGGGAGAACAGGGACCCAGAGGGGGACGGAGACAGAACCCAGAGACAGAAGGAGGCAGAGACCCAGGGTGAGGGGGGGGGGAGCAGAGACCCAGAGAGTAAGAGAAGTGGCCAGCGACTCTGAAAGAAGGGTTAGGGCTGGGGGAGACCAGTATTCAGGACTCAGGGAATCCTCCATGGCCTCACCTCCCAGCCCTCCCCGGTGTCCCCGAAATCCTTCCTCTGCGTGGATGCGAGGAACTCCTCCAGGGTCACGAGGCGGTCCTGGTTGGTGTCCACCTGGGGAGCCAGGGTAAGCGACAGAGCTGGGCCTCACTCCACCTCTGCCCCCACTCTCCCCGTGATCCCGGTCCCCCCTCTCACATTCTTCATCACGTGCTCCCTCATGCGAAGCCGCTCCTCCTCCATCTCCCGCATGTCATCTTCTTCATTCTTTGGGTCATACACCTTCTCCAGCTGTAGCGGAGTCAAGCAAGAGGCAGGACATATTGAAGGGTCCAGGGCAACCTCTCTCCTAGGCTACTCCGCCTCTTTACACACACAACCGGGCAACTTAAACTCCCAGAAGTCTTTGGGGCCACCCTGCCACTCCTGGTAGCCTCTTTTTGTCCCAGGGGCTGCTGGGAGTTGTAGTTTCCCTGGAGTTCCCATCCAGGGGGCTCTGAGGGGACACGTGGCAGACGTGGGCATCCTCTGTACCCATGCTTTCCAAGATGCTCGCTCACCTCTTTGGTGAAGAGGGCCTCCAGCTCCTGTTCATCCAGGACCCCATCACTGTTGATATCTGTGGGGGAGACAACAAGGTATCTTGGGGGGACTGAGCACAGGGCAGGGCAGGTCTCTGAGGAACCCGCTAGAGAATGAATTGGGGGCTGATGTGGGCTCTGTTATCAGAGGACAGGTATCCTTGGGTCTCCAACAATACAATGATACCCTTCAGGCTTCAGTGCCCCATTGGCCCACTGCTAGGACAGACTGATCCCTACCAACCAGGGTCCCAAGAAGGGAATAAATGAAGGTGGCCTTCGCCAGGACCATTCTTGGGATGGTTGTCACGCAGGACAACTTGATCCCTAACACCTGGTGGTCTGGGCACAGATCAACCCCTCTGCCCAGGAGCCAGGGGTGTCAGAGGCCCCCGCCACCCACAGAACCAGGCCAGAGGAACTTCCACCTGCCACCCAGCTTATATGGCTCCGAGGCTCCAGGCTTCTCAGCCGCACGGGCCACACTCGCTGTCCCCACTTCCTCTGCTCACTCAGATCAGGACCCCACTGGTCCCTCAGAGATGGCCAGGAACCTTGACCTTGCAAATCCAATGATCAATTTTTTTTTTTTAAGATTTTATTTTTAAGTAATCTCTACATGGAATGTGGGCCTCAAAGTTACAAGCCCCAGACCAAGAGTTCCATGCTCCACTGACCAAGCCACCCAGGCACCCCGCCAATGGTTAATTTTTAACCTGCATTTTACTTGACTTTCTGCCCTGGCTTCCAGAACATCTTTCTCTCCTCCCAGATACCCCTCATTCTCCTTCATTGGCTCTGTCTTCCTCCTGAATGCTACCTATTGGTGGGCCCCAGGGCTCAGGCCATTTGATCCTCAAATCCAACATGGTGGCCGCTAGCCACATAGGCTATTTAAACTTAAATCAATTAAGGTAAAAATTCCAGTTCCTCAGTCCCACTTGTTACAGGTCAAGCGTTCAACAGCCACACGTAGCTGGTGGCGGCCATATTGGGTGGCACAGAATATTTTCATCATTACAAAAAGAGTATGATTGGCTAGAACCTCTTCACATGGATTCCTCCAGCCCCTCCGCTTCCAACGCCATCCACAAGCTGCCTCCACACCTGAATATTCAACTGCCAACTCTCCTCGCCACGTAAGTACCTAACAGACATCTCCATTTTAACACGAACGGGCCTAGTTCCCAAGCTTCCCTGACAAATATGGTTGCTCTTCCCGCTCCATCCTTCCGGTTGCTCAGGCCAAATACCTTGGAGTCACCCTTGACCCTTTTGTTCACTCCTAATCCTCATCCAGTCCATCCGTGAGTCCTCGCAGCTTGCCCTTCAAGATAAATCCAGAATCCAACCACTCTTCCCTACTTCCCAGGGCACAGCCACCGCCATCTCTGGCCTTCTCCTGGCTTCGGCCCTCACGCCGTACGGCCTCTCCTCTTGTGGTGCCCCATCCCAGAGAGATTAAATCCAAAGTCCTTAACTCGGCTGGAAGGCTCTGAGCAATCCGGCTGCTGTTACCTTGGGAACCCACGTTCACTCCTCCCCTCTGCGTGTTCGCTGTTCCCTCCGCCTAGAATGCGCTTCCCCCCAAATATCTGCAAGGCTCAACCTCTCACTTCACTGGAGTCTAGGTTCAAATGTCATCTCTCTAGAGCTGTACTGTCCAGTGGAGCACTCGCCACGTGGGACGCATGACACTTAAATTAGTAACAGCCAAATACAACGAAAACTTGGGTTCCTCGACATTATGCTAAATGAAGTAAGCCAGCAGCAAACAAGACAAATACTGTACGATTCCATTTCTATGAAGTAGCTAGAACAATGCAATTCATACAGGCAGGAGCCAGAGCAGAGGTAGCAAGGGGCTGGGGGGAGGGGTAGCGGGCAGTTGTTGATTAACAGGAGTTTTCGTTTCGAAGAGGATGAAAAGAAGGCTGGAGGTTGATTGCACAACAGCGTGGGTGTCCTTAACGTTCCTGAACCGTATACTTAAAAAGGAGCTGAAGATGGGACATTTCATGTTAAGTGTACTTTTTTACCACAATTACAAATTTTAATAAAATTCATGTCTCCAAACTAAAAACGAATTTGGTTCCTCGGTACATTTCAGGAGCTCAATAGCCACATGCGGCTGGTGGGTACGACACACTCTACGCCCTGAACCCTGCTGTCGTCTTTTCCATGTTACTTACCTCTTATCACTGCCCGAGACGCTATTATAGAATCCACTTCATTGACTGTTAAGATGTAACCCCCCCCCCACCCGCACTATTTTATTATTCCTGAGACCAGGAGAATCTTGTCATTGGTGGTGTGTAAGTTTAATGGGCAGGTTGTGTAAAAATTCTAGACTCTCTTACACTCCCCGGTTTTTTAGATTCACTGAAATACAGAGTTACTGGTGTGCCTGATTGCTGGCTATGTGGGTGGGTGGGGGGACTCTGATTTGTTCACAGTGGCGTCAGTCCTCTGTGACTGGGTCTCTGTGCAGCTTGACCTTAGAGGGAGTTTAGTAAATGTTTGGTGAATGAATGAACCAGGCCCTGTTACATTCTGCTGACTGCTTGCAGCTTCTGGGTCAGGGTCCTAGGCACATCTGAGGGGGCCTGGCAACCCTGGGTTAGGTTTCTAGAGAGGAGGGGAATGAAGGGAGACATGTGGCTGAACCACCATGGAAAAGGTAGTTCCTCGGTCTCCGGAAGCCTGTTTATTTGGGGGCAGCCCACCCTTGGCAACAGGGCTCCTGGCAAAGACCAGGGTTTCTGGGCCGCGGTGGGAGGGGGGCCCAGCCTAACCAAGCCTGGATGGCTCCGTGAGTGGATATCAGCCAGTCCTGAGAACCGAGATGTCTGGTGTATCCCAGAAAAGAGGCCTAGCTCTTCGATGGAAGATCCTAGCCATGGGGAGGGGTGTAGCCTTCTAGACCAACAGGAGGGGCGGGCTCAGACCTCCTTGGCCTGCCTAAACCCCACTTAGTATTCAGGCCCCAGAAACGTCAGAGCCTCAGGGTTCAGCCTGGGTCTTGGGGCTCCTCCCCACCTTACCATGCAGTATGAAGAAGGTCTTGGGGTTAAACCTGTTGGGGTCCAATCCATCCAGCTCCTCCCACACCTCCTTCAACTGGGCTTGGCTGCCCTGTGGAGGGGAGAGCCAGGGGCTCATGAGCAAGAAGTCTGAGTCCCCCCATCCCGCAAATGTCATTTCCCTCAAGCAAGAAAAACTACAACTCCCAGCAGCCCCTGGGGTGGCTGAGGACATTTAAAAGGACTTTTGGCCTCACAGTCGGCTGGGAATTGTAGTTCTTTAGCTACTTTCTCATCTTGTGGTGCTTGGAGAGTTGGACTCAGTGGGGGGTAGCCACAAATGGGGGTTCTTACAGGTACGTTGACTTTGGGGTGCTCTCGGTGCCGGCGCTGTTGTTCTTCCAGCTTCCTCTCTGCCTCCTTTCGCTGCTCCTCCCCCAGCGACTCCAGATAACGGCGTCTCTCATGTTCCTTGAGCATCTCATAGCGTTTAAACTCTTCATGGTGGGCCGCGTCATACTGGGCAAGGTCCCGGGTGGCCTGGGGAAAGGCAAACCGTCATTCTCATCTCACCACCACACCCAGGCCCTAATTTCAACCTCCAAATTCCAGGCCCTCAGCCCTGAACCTGGTCAAGCACCATCTCGACCTCCACCTAGTCCTGGGTTCCATGTCCTGAGTTCACTTCTTGATCTCTGTGACCCACTCTTGCCCCATGACACAGCCTCCCCTCTCTATTTGTTCAAAAGAGATTAGGACGGTTACACAGTAACAACTTTTTTAAAAAGTTTATTTATTTAGGTAATCTCTACACCCAACATGGGTCGAACTCATGACCCTCCGAGACGAAATGACCCAGGCTCTTCCGACTGAAGCAGCCAAGCACCCCTACACAGTAAGAACATCGACCCACCTCTTTCAAGTCCTCCACAACCTCAGAATCTTGGAGGAATGGGGCGCCTGGCTGGCTCAGTGGGTGGAGCATGTGACTCTTGATCTCAGGGTTGTAAGTTAGAGCCCAACACTGGGTATAGAAATTACTTAAAAATAAACTAAAATAAAGATCTTGGAGAAATAAGCAATAAGGAACAGCACTCGAGGTGGACTTAATAGGGAAAGGAATGCAGCTAGGTGATAAAGAACGCTGGGTCTCTAATTACTTTGCCCAGGGTTCAAACCCAGGCTCTGCTGTGTGAACCAATCCCACTAGGCTGTGCGACCTTGGGCAAGTTACTTAGCCTCTCTGTGCCTCAGTTTCCTCCTCTGTAAATTAGAGATAGCAATACGACACTGGGTTGAAGAGTATCGCCCCCCCTCAAAAAATTCATGTCTACCCAAAACGCCGAAATGTGAACTTATTCGGAAACAGAATCTTTGTAGATTTATTTAGTTACAGTGAGGCCCTACCAGATTAGAGTAGGCCCTAAATCCAAGTGAATGGTGTCTTTATAAAAAGGCCACAGACAGAGGCGCCTGGGTAGCGCAGTCGTTAAGCGTCTGCCTTCGGCTCAGGGCGTGATCCTGGCGTTCTGTGATCGAGCTCCACATCCGGCTCCTCCGCTGGGAGCCTGCTTCTTCCTCTCCTACTCCCCCTGCTTGTGTTCCCTCCCTCGCTGGCTGTCTCTCTCTCTCTCAAATAAATAAATAAAATCTTAAAAAAAAAAAAAAAAAAGAAGGCTACAGACGGGGTACCTGGGTGGCTCAGGCGGTTAAGCCTCTGCCTTCGGCTCAGGTCACGATCCTGGAGTCCTGGGATCGAGCCCCGTGTTGGGCTCTCTGCTCAGCGGAGATTCTGCTTCTCCCTCTCCCTCTGACCCTGCCCCCTCTTGTGCTCTCTCTCTCTCAAGTAAATAAATAAGTAAAATCTTAAAAAAAAATAAAATAAAATAAAGAAGGCTACAGAGAAGACAGAGAGAGACACAGGGAGAACACCATGGAGGCAGAGGCTCGAGTGATGGGTCTACAAGTTGCAGAATGCTGGCAGCCTCCAGAAGCCAGAAGAAGCAAGAGGTGGGTTTTTCTCTCTAGCTTCTAAAGAGAGTACAGCTCTGCCAAAGCCTTGGTTTTGGCGCAGGGATACTGATTTTGGACTACTGGCCTCCAGAACTATGAGAGAATACATTTCTGTTTTTATTTTTATTTTTTTCATTTGAATTTTTTATTTTTTTATTTTTAAGAAACCTCTACACCCAACATGGGGCTCAAACTCACAACCCCGAGAACAACAGTCACACGTTCTACTGACCGAGCCTGCCAGGCGCCCCACATTTAAGACACTGAGTCTGTGGTAAGCTGTTGCGGCAGCCCCAGCAAACTAACAGCCCCAGCAAGACCCTTCTTGGATTCTGGTCTACACCGTATGATAATTTTAAGGTGTTTTAAGCCACTAAGTTTGTGGTAATTTGTTACAGGGCAGCATAGGAAATGAACACAGCTGTTGCGTGGGGAAGAGGTTCTCAAGCTGGGGTGACTGGCCCACAGGAGACCACCGTCAATGTCTAAGGGCATTTTTGGCTATCACAGTGAAGGTCTACAGGCATCGAGTGGATAGCGAGCAGAGATGTAGCTAAACGTCATACAACGCACAGAAATCCCCCACAACAGAATTATCCAGCCCCCAACGTCAAGAGTGCAGAGTTGAGAAATCCTGCCAGCGAGCTTGGAAGGCAGAAGCAGGGAGCCGAGTGAGGAAGCGACTATGAGAGACGATGGGAGTCAAAACTAGGAGAAGGACAGTGGGGCTGGAGAAAAGTGGACAGTTTCTAGAATGTTCTGGAAATGAGTGGCAAAAACATCCCTCCGACTGAGCCCAATGCCAAGAATAGACGCGATTGGCTATTATCGTCATCGCCACTAGATGGAGCTCCAGTAGGCCAGAAAAGCAGGGCTGAGGCCAGGCGGAGGCCAGGCGGTGGCCCTGGCTCAGTCCGGAGGTGCTGGGGACCTGTGGAAGGAATGGGAGCAGGGGAGAGGCAGGGGCAGGTCTGGGCATCCCCTTGCACTCCCCAGCCCCGCCGCCCTTGGCCTTTGCCATGAGGCTGGGCTGGAGATCCCACTTCTCAGATAAGGACTCTATTACTCCAATGGCTGCTATTACGAATTACCATACATTTGGTGGCTTAAAACAACACACATTCGGGGGCACCTGGCTGGCTCAGTCTGTCAGACAAGCAACTTTTGATCTCAAAGTTGTGAGTTCAAGCCCCAAACTGGGTGTGGAGCCTAGTTAAAAAAGAAAGAAAAAAGAAAAAAGAAAAGGAAGGAAGGAGGGAGGGAGGGAGGAGGGAGGGAGGATGGGAGGGAGGGAGGGAAGGAAGGAAGGAAGGAAGGAAGGAAGGAAGGAAGGAAGGAAGGAAGGAAGGAAGGAAGGAAGGAAGGAAGGAAGGAAGGAAAGGGAGAGAGAAAGAAAGAAAAAACACCATACATTTATCATCTTACAGTATGGAGGCCAGAGATGTGAAATTAGTTTCACGGAGCTCAAATTACAGTGGAGGCTGAGCTGTGCTCCCTCTCCAGACTTGGGGACAATCCTTTTCTTTGGCTCTTCTAGTTTCTAGAGCTGCCTTCCACGCTTACAGCTCCTTCCTCCACCTGCAAAGCCAGCAGTGGCAGGAGAGCCCTTGCTTCAGTGGTCACATGGCCACCTCCTAAGGTGATGACACCTCCCTCTGTGAGGACAGGGAGGGCCCCCTGGATAGCCCAGGGTCATGTCACCAACTCAGGACTCTCAACTTCATCACATCTGCAAAATCTCTTTCGCCACGTGAGGTCACGTAGCCACAGGTTCCACTGATTAGGATGTGCAGGATGTGACCTCTTTGGTGGGGAGGAGGGGGGCATGATTCTGCCTCCCATGAGGACACAGAGGGGACAGTGCCCCCCCCCCCGCCCTGCCCAAGTTATATGGGAAGGACAAAGCCGAGGAGGGATTTGAAACCAGGTCTGAAGGGAGCCCAGCCTGTTCTGCCTATGCCTCTGCTCTCCCAGAGAGAATGTGGGGAGGGCTTCGGGCACCGACCTCAGAGAACACCAGACTGATCGGGTGCACGTCCCAGGCTCCGTTCCCTTCTCCCCTTCCACAAAGCCTCCTTCGGTCCTCTACCTATAGCCCCCGCCCCCCCCCCGCCCCCCCGCCACGCTACCGTCTGGATCAGCAGCTCCAGGTCCCGGGCCTCAAAGGTGTGCTGATTCTGAGGGTCCAGGTGCTCAAACTGCTTCAGGAGGCTCAGGTGATCCAACTGTACATCTGGATGAGGGAGAAGTATTAAAACAAACTCATGAAATGTTCTTTCTTTCAAAATCCCTATCCTGGGCTAGATGCGCTCTAAAGAAGGTCACAGAGGGCACTGAGAAAGCCCACTGGATGGCCTAAATTGGGTCTGGGGCAATCGGGGAGGGCTTCCTGGAGGAGGTGATACCACAATGGACTCTGATGCTTAAAACAACAACAACCATGATAATAATTAACACATGTTATGCACCTACTATATGCCAGGCTCTGCTTTAAACACATTAAATATATTCATGCATTTTTTAAAGAGTTTATTTGTGACAGAGAGAAAGAGAGAGCACGCGTGCGCACACACACACACAAGCAGGGGGAGCAGCAGGCAGAGGGAGAAGCAGGCTCCCTGCTGAGCAGGGACCCGATGCAGGACTCGATCCCAGGACTCTGGGCTCATGACCTGAGCCAAAGGCAGGCATTAGCCAACTGAGCCACCCAGGGGTCCCTAATGCATTTATTTTTCACAAAAATCTTAAAACATAGGTCCTATGATTATCCCATTTTATGGATGTGAAAACTGAGGCCCAGAGAGGGTAAGGGACTTGTCTAGGTCACCACTATCTAGGAAGTGGCAGAGGGAGTATTAGAACCAGGTGTTGGGCTCCAAAGCACATAAACTCAAGCCCTGTTACGGGTTGAATTACGTGCCCCAAAATCCATTTGCTGGAGTCCTAACCCCCAGGCCCTCAGAATGTGACCTTATCGGCAGAGAGGGTCTTCCCAGAGTGACTGAGTTAAAATGAGGTCACAGGGTGGACCCAAATCCAATAGGGCTGGTTTCCTTCTAAAAGGGAAAAATCTGGACACCCCGGGGAAGACAAGAGGTGGAGGCTGGCCATCTCCAAGCCAAAGAGAGAGACCCAGAACCGATCCCGCCACGACTTGATCTTGGACTTCTGGCCTCCACGGTTGTGAGACAATACATTTCTGTTTTTCCTTGTACGAGAGACCCTCATCGAACAGGCCCTGCTCACGTGGCACCCTCCTTGCCCGGGAGTTTCCAAGCAGTAAGGAAGCGAGAGAGCACATACTCAACAGCCAGGCCTTCACTGAACGCACATCTTTCAAGGCCTCCTGGGGGCCCCTGATGTGAATCAGACCCAGGCCGGCCCTCCAGTGGCTCCCAGTCGAGGGTGGGGGGGATCCCGGGGGGAGGGACCCGTGGAGGCAGCTGTGGCAGGGCTGAGCCCAGAGGTGGGACAGGCACTCAGGACACAGACACAGGTCAAATTTCATGGTGCATCATTTATGCCACAGACGCGTGCTGAGCCCCTTACCCTGGGCCAGGCGCGGTGCCCGGCACTGGGGACGCAACGGGAACCAGATAGCAGCAGCATCTGCCCCCCTTGCCCCCAGCACCCAGCAGAGAGACAGAGGACAAACACACGACCCCCAGGACTCAGACTCCTTCATGCAGCCCCGTCAGGGTAGGAGCTGAGACAGAAGCTCAGCCAGCCTGCAAAGAGCCCCGAGAATGTCCCAGGCAGAGGGAAGCGCCTGGGCCAAGGTCCAGAGGTGACAGAGACGTGTTGCACTCCAGCGTTACTAAAACTGCTGACAGGAGAGGGTACCTGTGAAGGGAGGGGCTGGGCGGGCAGAGCAGCCATGATGACTGTGGACTTGGGCCTGCCGAGCACTGGGGAGCCACGGTGGGTTCTAAGCAGAGGAGGGACAGGACATGGACTGGGTGCTGTGGTGGGCTGTGTCATGGGCCCCAAGATGCCCAAGCCCTGAAACCCTGGAACCTGTGACGAGGAGACCTCAGGTGGCAAAAGGGACATTGCAGATGTGATTAAATTAAGAATCTTGAGATGGGGAGATGATCCCGGATTATTCAGGAGATCCAACGTCCAATGTCAAGAGGGAGGCAGGGGCGCCTGGGTGGCTCAGTGGATTTAAGCATCCGACTCTTGATTTCGGCTCAGGTCATGATCTCAGGGTCGTGAGATCGAGCCCAGCGTCAGGTTCCATGCTCAGCACAGAGTCAGCCTCCTCTCTTCCTCTGCCCCTCCTCTCTGTTCAGGCTCTCAAGCACACGTGCATGTGCTCTCTTAAATTAATTAATTAAAAACAAAAAAAGAGGGAGGCAGAGAGAGACCCAACTACAGTAGAAGGCCATGTGACCCCTGAACACAAAGGCTACGCGGCTAGCTTTGAGGATGAAAGAAGAGGCCACCTGCCAGGGAATGCCACTCTAATAGCCAGAAAAGACAAGGCAACAGGCTGTCCCCCAGAGCCTCTGGGAAGATCGCAGCCCCACCAACACCCTGATTTTTGCCGGGCGATACTGATTTCAGATTCGGATCTCCCAACTGTGAGGTAATCAGCGTGTTGGTTTAAGGCACTAAGTTTGTGGTAGTTTGAGGGGCGCAGGGAATAGGACACAAAGCAGGGGTGGCAGCAGGGAGCCCGGCGAAGAGGTGACTGCAGTGATCCACGCAGGACCCAAATGGCAGCAACGAATGTGCCACGTGGCCAGATTCTGGAGATGTTTTGTGTTGCTAAAGGGACAAAAGTTGAAGCACCCAGCACAGTGCCATGGGCACGACAAGCAGCCAATTCATAGGATGCATTTTTCCCACTAGTGACAAGGGAATGTCTGATTTACTAGAGATCAAGTCAGACTCTGAAGCTGTAAGAATTAAAACAGCAGGGCAGAGAAGGCGTGGGTGCGCACGCGGGCTGTCTGGTCACCGTGGAGCTCCAGCCCCCGCCCGGCGCCCGGCACACAGTAGGACCCGAGACACGTTTGCTGAATGGATCAGCGGAGTCAGGCAGAAATGAAAACAGGGGCGCCTGGGTGGCTCAGTAGGTTAAGTGTCTGCCTTCGGCTCAGGGCGTGATCCCGGTGTTATGGAATCGAGCCCCGCATCAGGCTCCCCTGCTAGGAGCCTGCTTCTTCCTCTCCTACTCCCCCTGCTTGTGTTCCCCCTCTCTCTGGCTGTCTCTGTCAAATAAATAAATAAAATCTGAAAGAAAGAAAGAAAGAAAGAAAGAAAGAAAGAAAGAAAGAAAGAAAGAAAGAAAGAAAGAAAGAAAGAAAGAAAACAGGGGCGCCTGGCTGGCTCAGTTGGTTAAGCATCTGACTTCATCTCGGGTCATGGTCTCAAGTCCTGCACGGGGGTGGGGGAGGTGAGGGGTGGAGGGGTGAGGGGGGGGTCCTGTGCTCAGCAGGGAGTCTACTGCTCCCTCTCCCTCTGCCCCTCTCCCTACTCATGCACGCACGCATGCATGCGCTCTCTCTCTCTCTCTCTTTTTTCTTTAAGATTTTATTTATTTATTTGAGAGAGCGAGAGTAAGCACGTTCTTACATTTGGTCACGCACGGTGCCAGAATACACCACAGGGCTATAGTAAGTGTAACACCATGGTCCATAGTAGTCAAACGGTTCAAACAACCCAGATATCCATCAACTGATGAATCGATAAACCCCACGTGGTCCACCCACACGATGGAATATTACTTGGTCCTAAAAAGGTGCTGACACACAAGACATTTCGGATGAACCGTGAAAACATTATGCAAAGTGAAAGGAGCCAGACACGAAAGGTCACCGATGGAAGGATTCCATTTATCTGAAACGTCCAAGAACAGGTAAATCCAGAGAGACGGGAAGCGGGTTACTGGTTGCAGGGGTTGAGTGGGGGGAGGAGGGGGGTGAGAGCTGAAGAGTTCAGCGTCTCTTTCTGGGGTGAGTCCAGTGTTCCAAAATCAACTCCGGTTGTGGTTGTACACACCTGTGCATATACTAAAAACCACTGAATTGTACCCATTACATGGCTCAATTATATGGCATCTGAATTCTATTTCAGTAAAGCAATTTAAAAGAAAGAGCGTGGTCCCGACACGCGCTCCGACAAACCCTATCTAGGAATGTCGGAAATAGGGCGGGATCTTGGACTCGAAACTTGCCTCTCTCCTCCAGAGACAGTTTTTTTCCTTTTTTCCAGCCAAATAACTAGACTATAAAATACAGTCTCAGGTATAAATGCCAGCAAATCAGAATCATCCTAGCAGGGGAGTCAGAGAATAACAAGGCACGGGAAAATACAGAGTACCCTTTGCAACTTCATGGTGGCTATGCAGGAGAACGCCCTCCTTCTGAGGAAACTCACACCGAATTGGCGAAAAGAAATACAGTCTACAGGGAACTTGCAAATGGCGAATTGGCCAATCCGGATTAAGGGTATTAAGGAGATTTTTGTACTATCCTTGCAACTTTTCTGGAAGTCAACATTTTTTTTAAGATTTTATTTATTTATTTATTTAACAGAGAGAGAGAGAGAGAGAGAGCACAAGCAGGGGGAGCGGCAGGCAGAGGGAGAAGCAGACTCCCTGCTGAGCAGGGAGCCCAATGCGGGACTCGATCCCAGGACCCTGGGGTCATGACCCGACCCGAAGGCAGACGCTTAACTGACTGAGTCACCCAGGCATCCCTTAATTTTTATTTTTAAAAGCCATGGTCATTTAAAATGTTGATGCAGGGGCACCTGGGAGAGAGTCCCCAGGAGGGAGGCCCCCCCGCCCCTCCCCGGCTTACTGGGCTCCTGTTCCGCGTCCATCTTGGCCTTGAGCAGCATTCGTAGCCGAGACACCTCCTGCCGCTTGAGCTCATCCAGCTTGGTGCGCACATGGTGGCTGACGAAGTCCAGCTCCCGGCTCAGCTTTCCACTCTGCCCGAATGGAAGGGGGACACTGGTCAGGCTGGGGGCCTAGGAGGGGGAACACTGGGCAGCCACGTTCTTTCTCTGCCCTCTCTGGAAACTTCTTCCAGCTTTGGGAATCCTGGAAAGCTTATAGACCCTTTCCCCATCCGCTCCCCTAGCCTCTGAGACCAGGTCCAGCCCTTCAGCCCGGTGTCTAAGCCCTGCCCACCTCTGTAGCCCCGTGTCCTGTCATCCATCAAATCACTCTCGGTTCCAGCAACACTAACTGGGCCTCGGCCCCCACGTTCAAGGCTCTTTACCTGCTCTCGGACTTTGCACATGCTGGTTGGTCCCTCTGCCTACAATTCTCTCCCGCCACCCCTTTTCAAGCCTAAGCAGATCCTCACTGCCCCTTGAAACTCAAAGCACATGGCATCTTCCTTGGAAAGAACCTCCCGGCAACTCCCTGCTCTCCTCCCCGGGGGTGAATTCCCTGAGCTGCTCCTCCTGTCACTTCAGATTGTGTCTGTTGCTCAGAGCTGACCCCACCCCTCTCCTGCTCACAGCTCCCGCGGCTCCCCAGTGCCCCCAGGACAGAATCCCTGAGCCTGGCACTCAAGACCCCGCACGCACCCACCTCTCCAGCCCCATTGCCCCTGTCTTTGTGTCAGTGATCAGGAACCATGGGCAGACAGCTGAAGGTACCAGAATGCTTCGTTTGTACAGTTTCCATGGTCTGAAATGCCACGCCTTCACCCCCCCACACACTGCAACAACTTCCACACCACAGACATCCCCACTCAGACTTCGAACCTCACTTGGGCAAGGAGCATCCTTGCTCTAGAAGTCCTCTCTCACTTGTCACACTGGACTGTGCCCTCCTGGACCCTCCCCTCCCGCCAGCGCCCTCTGCTATCTGTCATTGCACAGGCTGCCTTTTTGGTCACTTGAGACTCACATCGGGGCTCCCCAGCCCGCAGGGACCATGACGCTTGAGAGGCAACAGGACACGGTGACCATGGAGACAGTCCTATTCACCCCAACTAGTCAAGCATCTACTCTGGGCCAAGCCCTGAGCTGAACTCCCCGGGTCTGTCCTCTAACCCTGCCCATAGCCCCATTTTACAGATGGATAACCTGAGGCCCCGCAGGAGAAGCCACTTGCCCGAGGTCCCTCGGACAGTGAGGACACCGGGTCAGTGTCGTGTATCCCCGCATCCTTTTCCTGCTCAGGACCACAGGACTGGAGGGGACATTACTGCCACCACCAAGGATGATGACTGACATCCACAGGAGCCTTATGATGTGCTGACCGAGCACCTCTAGTGGGGATTTTCGCCAACCCACGCTACCACCTCTCACGTCACAGAAAGCGTTGCATCAGGCCTCCCGGTTTCTGAGAAAGACACTGAGCCCCAGAGGGTGTGGCCACTCAGGCTGAGCGAATGAGGAAGAGTTGGGATTGTACCCGGGCACCGTCCCACTCCACAACCTGCCTAACTGGCCACTCTGTTTCCAAGGTCACCTCCCAGTGCTATGACCTTGGGCTTGCGTGGGGGGGGGGGACGGGTAGAGGAAGGCTGCACCTCAGTTCTCCCAGCTGGGCTCTGTGGTCTCTGGTTCGGCTGGTCCTTCAATGGGGGCCAGGTGGATGGGGACGGATGAGAGCCTCAGGAATGCTGGGAGGCTTTGCGGGAGCAGGGCCACCTGGACCCTCTCCTGGACCAAGGTGTTTGAGACTCAAGGAGGCTCTTCCAGGTGGGGCATTCGCACACGTACCAGACCAGGGAGGGGGGTCTGGGTGCGAAAGGGTGAGGAGAAGGAACGGGCCCCCCTGTCTCCTCATGGGGGAGGGCCGGCATGCACTCTGAGCTGGGCTCCGGGCTCAGCTAGCCCTGCGGGGAGACCGGGCCTATCGGGATGACGAACACTGCCACATGGGCCTCTACGTCTGCCTTTAGAAAATGAGGACAACCTCGGCCCCTCTGGAGCCTTACATGTGCGTCTCAGCCCTTGACTGGTCTTACCTCAGGTGATCCTGACCTGAACCCCATAATGCCGATTTTGCTATTGCGCCTGCTTTACAGATGAGGAAACTGAGGCATGACGGGGGGCGGTCACACAGCATCAAAGGGTAGAGCGGAGAGAGGGAGCCTGTGCCATCTGCATCCAGGCTTAACCACACACTCCGCGCTCCTCACATCTCTTCCCAGCCGCGTGGCACCAAGAGGAAGCCCGTCCCAGTGCCTCCGTTTGGCGAGGCCTGGAGCCACATGACCCACTTAGGGAAGCCGGTCCTTTACCTGAACTCTGTCCTCTGCACGTGGGCGCCCCTCCTCCCCTCCCACCTGGCTCGCGTCCAGCCGCACCTTGATGTCCTCGGCGTTGGCAGCCTGCAGCTTCTCGCGGAAATGCCCATCCGTCTCCAGCACGTTGATGACTTCCTGGAGGTAGCGGTGGTAGTACAGGCCCGTGTCCTGGGGGGACAGGGATGAACATAGCAGCCTGGCCCCCGCCCCCCTCCGGTTCCTCCCTGTACGTAGGAGCCAGGCCCCGCTCCTCTGGGCGCCGGCTAAAGGACCTGAGACCCCCCCTGCTTAGAGCAAGAGGCAGGCCTGCCCCGTGGGACAAAGGCTCTAGAGCCAGGGGACCCCAGTTCTGCTCCCCATGTGCTCTGTAACCCCAGGCAAACTGCCTGATCCTCTGGGCCGCAGCACTCATCTTTTCCCAGGCTGTTAGTGGAACGAAGTAAACATCACGTGGGGAGACAGACACCCAGCCCAGCGCTGCGCACACAGCGGGTGCTCAGAGCGGACACAAGAGTATTTGCTGGCAAGCAGCGAAACATACACTCATTCCTCATTCATCAAGCGATCACGTGCTCCTACTGTGCGCCAGTCGCCGTGACAGGGGACCCAGCAAGTGAACGAGACAGACAAAAATCCTGAGGCTCCTGGACCCAGACCTGCCATGTGTGGGTGGGTGGCATGCTCTTCTTCCTGGGCCTCCCTCTGCCATTTCAAAATAGGCAATAAATTCCCTACTTCTCAGCGCCGTGGTGAAAAGTACAGGAGATAAAGGGCCTGGCACGATGCTAAGGACATAGGAGACAACGCGATCTACCAACACTTTCATTCTGTATGTAGGGAGCACACAGTAGCTGCCTGACAACCAAGAGCTGAAGGCTCAGCCATGACACTGTGGGTACACCAATTTCCTATTGCTTCTGTAACAGACTGTCGCAGACTAAATGGCTTAGAGCAACACAAATGTCTTCTTTTCGAGAATATTCTCTTCTGGAGGGAGATCAGAAGCCCAGAACGTGTGGACAGGGCTGAGCTTAGTCTAGAAGCTCTAAGGGAGAATCTATTTCCTCGCCTTTTCCAGCTGCTAGAGGCTGCCTGCGTTCCTTGGCACGTGACCCTGCATCACTGTGACCTCTGCTTACGTCATCACATCACCTCTGACTTTGATCTTCCTGCCTCCCTCTTATAGAGAACACCTGTGATTACGCTGGGCCCACCTGGATAATACAGGGTAACTTTTCCATCTCAAGAGCTTTGTCTCAATCACACTCACAAACACTCTTTTGCCCTATAAGGGAAGATAGTCACAGGTTCTGGGAACTAAGGTGTTGACAACTGTTTGGTTTTTTTTTTTTTAGTTTATTTATCTATTTTTTTAGTAATCTCTACACCCAATGTGGGACTTGAATTCAGAACCCCGAGATCAAGAGTTTCATGGCCTACTGTCTAAGCCAGCCAGGCGCCCCAAGGTGTGGACATCTTTGATTGCTTAGCCAATGGGCTGGAATCCCAAATCTGCCAATTACTAGCTTGGTGACCTGGTTAGGACAGCTAGAATGCCTAGTTCAATTTAAATTTCAGATAAACAACAAATAACTTACAGTATAAATACACAGCTGGAGTGTACTTACACTACAAATTATTCCTGCTTATCTGAAATTCGATTTTAACTGGGTGTCTTGTGTTTTTATTTGCTAAATCTGGCAACCTTGGTCCTTGGGCAAGTTACTTAAACTCTCTTGTGCCTCAGCTTCCTCATCTGTAAAGTAAGGTTGAAGAGCACCCATGGAGTCCCAACACAACCTCCCTCTCCCCGCCCCCCACTCTGCTCCAGTCACACTGGCCATCTCTGGGTCTCTCTCCTCACTCTGCTCTCCTCACCACTCAGTCTTTGCCCAGGCTGTTCTCCCTGCCTGGAATGTTCTCCCTTGAACTTCAGATTTCAGCTGGTGACCCTTCCTCTCTGACCATCACCCTGGTGTCCATTCTCAAGAAATGTGTGGGAAGAATGAAGGGAAAGGGAACTCAGACGTGCCCTTCTGAGTCTGCAAAGATTTCACCAAGCAGAAGCCTAATTCACAAGGTGGGGACCGCCACAAAAGAGCACGGAATAATCCCTCCCAGAGATAGCCATGTGCCCATTACCGCTGAAAGCTGGAGGAGGATTCAGGCCACAAATCAGGGCCTTGGCCTTGAGGATCCTTAAAGTCCCCAGTTCCCTAAGACCAAAGGTTTCATAGCATTTGATAAACACATGTTGGAATTACCTTCATAATTTTAACAACTCCCACGAGTTCCATGAAGCAAGAACACCCCCGTTAAGGAACACCACCTGCCCAAGGTGCTACTGGGAAATGTAGTTCTTTTTTGGATTCCTTCTTGAGGGGAGGGGGGGGCTCTTAAAAGAATACAGATTTAGGTAGGGGGTGATGCAGATTTGTCAAAATCTGACCTGATTTCCCCCACACCTCAGAGCCAGGGGCTTAGAAATATGCGCGCGCGCGCGCGCACACACACACACACACACACACACACACACGCCCCGAGTTTTTCACCACGTCAAAGCCCCGGGACTGCAAAGAATGGCAGGCAAACTCCGAGCCGCGGCCGTGGGGGAAGTATCCACCCAGGGACGACGGGGATCCGCGGGGATTGTAGTACCACTTGCAAACACCTGGCTGGAGAGCAGGGCAGGGCCACTCACGGGGCTCTCGGTCGCAGGGCTCTCCTGCTTGGGCGCCCCCCGCTCCAGGGGCACGGCCAGAACGGCGCGCAGCAGCAGCAGCGGTGGCAGCAGGAGGAGGAGGGCTGCGCGCGGCCCAGAGGAAGGCATGGCGGCGTGGCCTGTGAGGGGCAGAGAGGTGGATAATGTCTGTCCCAAGTCGCCGACTCCCCTGGGCCCAGGAGTCTGGGCCCCCAGCGTCACCCCCACCCCCCTTCTAAGAGTCGAGACTCAAAGCGTCTCGTTTCCCGGGACACAGGATTCCGCACCTCCAGCTCTTCCTTCCTTAGACCCAGGAGTCCTGGCTCCCAGAACCCAGCCTCTTCACTCAGACTCGGGAATCCGGGATCTCGACCCCTTTGCCCCAGAACCAAAGGTCCAGGCCCCCAGCCACCTCCTTTGCCAGGACCTAGAAGTACTGGTGCCCAGTCCATCCTCCCCGAGACCCAAAGATCCAGACCTCTGGTCCCCTTCTCCCGCTCCTCCCCTGGACCCAATCTAGGACGCCCCGGCCCCTCACCTTTCCTTCACCGCAGAGGGCGTTTTCCCGGGCTGGGACCTCCGGTGCGTTCCGGTGATTTCCCCCCTAGGCCACGCCCACTTTCCCGCAGAGGACCCGCCCTCAGGAGCCTGATTGGTCCGCGTTGGCTCCAGGCCCCTGGGTCCCTGTCTAGCGGCCCGCCCCTTGCCGAAGTCGCTTGTCTGTTCTCGAAAGCTTCGCGTCCTTTCTCGGAAGCTCTACCTCTTGACGCCGCATTTCCTGCCTTTCAGGCGAAAGGAAAGCCGAGGCTTTGGAAGAGAACTACAATTCCCTGCAGGCAGGGGGAAAATGAGGCCACTTCCGCGGGCAAGGAGGTCCCCTGCCTTCGCCACCTGGCAGTTGTAGTTTTCCCCATTTATTTTTCCGCAAGAAGTGGTTGCAAGTTACAAATCGGTAGCCGTTGGTATAGGTCTATAAGTTTCTCAAAGTTTCTAATATATACGCCTTGTATATATATATACACATATATATGTGTAGAGCGTGTATGTATATGTATGTATATAGTGTAGAGTGTACGTGTGTGTGTGTGTGTGTATACACACATATATAGTGTAGAGCGACCCAGCGATGCCGGCTCTCTTGGGTCCCTTTAAGGAACACCTTGCATGTCCTTCCAGTTCAGAACCCTGGAGCAGTGTTGCCTGGCTGCTGTAGAGGCCAAGGGTCATTGCTTTGTTGGAAGTGGAGTGTGAGGGGCCAGGAGGGAGGGGATTAGGGCAGGTCCCAGTGGGAATCCCCCCCCCCCAGCCCTCTTTCTTTGCCTGCTTATTTCTCAGAGACCCAGAGATTAGGTCCCCAGCCAAAGAGAGGGTTAGGTATGTTTAGAAATTGCCCAGAGAGGCAAGGTACTGAGGTGTGAATGTGAAAAGCCTCTGCGGGCACGAGGAGAGGAGTTGCCAGGATCCCAGGCAGGTGGGTGCTGGAGATCTGGGGTTAGTGAGGGGCGAGTGTTTGGGGCCCAGAGTCCTAAGTTCCCGTGCCTGTGTACAGGACAGTTAGCTATTTGGGGGAGAGGGAACTGGATTCCTGGGCCCCTCAAAGTCATGAAAGCTAGAAACAGGCTGCTGGGTCCCTGACGAAGTAGATGCTGGAATTTGGGCTGCCTGGGTCCAGGAGAGAATTTTAAAGCTTAAGATCGGGTGTTGGATGGCAGAGTCCACTGAGATGTTGGGTCTGTGTCCTGACTCCTCATTCTTGCTTCTCCAGAATGTCTCAGGAGAATGACACATGGAAGAAAGAGTGAGTGGGGAAACACGACGGGCAGGGGTGGAAATGGGGGTGCAGGAGGAACTTAAAAGTTTGATTATGCCCACACTCACTCCACTCTGGCTTTATGACCATGTTTGCAAATTTAGCACCACCAGCCTAGAGGTAAGGAGCTGGGGGCCTGGACTTCAGGGTCCTGAAGGGAGGGAGCTACACATGAGGACTCATGGGTCTGCAAGAGGAGGGGCTGGGGGCCTGGACTCCTGAATCCTGAGACAGGAGGGACCTGGGATCTCTGACTGCTGGATTCTAGACAGGCCAACGCTGGGGAAGAAGAGCTTTAGAACTGGTGGCCAGGCTCAGGTTCTGCTCCTTCTGTGACCTTACAAGTGCTCAGAACCCTAAGTTGGGCAGGAGGAAGGAAGGGAAGGAGGGGCTCTTGGTCAGCCCGGGTGCCCTGCTTGCTGTCACCATGAGCCCGCACCTCTCTCAGGGCGCTGGGGGATGAGCTCACCACCATGAGGCTGCAGAAGCTGGAACAGCAGGTACTATGCCAGGGAGTCCTGCCCCCCTCCCCTTCAGTCTTCCGGAGCTTCCAGCAGCACTACCCCCAGGACTTGCTCTGGGACTCCTGGCCCTCGTTGGCTCTCTCCTAGCTTCGAGCCTGCGATTGGGAAATGGGAAAATAGGAATTGGGGACCCTAAAGAAGGAAACCTTGGTGATGAGAATGCAAAGTTTCTAAGGAACAAGGGTTCTGGAGGGCAGGACTGCTAGGTCCTGGGGGAGGAGGGGACGGGGTGCCAGGACTCTGGATCCGAGGAGGGAGGAGCTGAGGGACTGAGAGCCTGGACTCCCGGACTCCCTCCCGTGCATGCCTCCCCTTACCCCAGGCCCTCCTTCACCCCTGTCTTCCCGTCCGGTTCCTGGCCCCCACACCCCCCCTTTTCCACACCCGCAGCGGCGGCTATTTGAGAAGAAGCAGCGGCGGAAGCGCCAAGAGCCCCTCATGGTTCAAGCCAATCCCGACGCTTCCCTGCGTCCCCGGCGACCCTGGCGGCGGGAGGAGCGCCTCGCGGGTGACATTGGTGAGGAAAAGTTCTAGTGTCGGGCAGGAGCCTAGGCCTTAGAGGGAGGGGTCTGCGGAAGTTTGGGACGCGGCCCCCAAGTACCCAGAGGGAAGGGGCCGAGCGGAGCCCAGAAGAGCCCAGTGCAGAGCCCTTGGGGACCCGGGAGCGGGACCTGGGTGAGCTCAGGGGCGGAGCAGGGAGAGCCTGGGGGCGGAGCCTGGTCCAACTTGAGGGTGGAGCGCGAGAGAATGCCGTGATTGGGCTTCCTAGAGCTCTGGGGCGGAGCCTGGGGGGTCGGGGGGCGGCCCTGGAAAAAGCAGGGACTCAATTCCTGAGAAGATGAGGTCTGGAATTAACAAAGTCCAGGGGGCGGGGCCTGGATATTTTCGAGACCGGTCCTGGAGAGACCGAGAGCCGTGTGTGGGACTGTGTAGGCACGGAGCTGCAACAATTTAGCCGCAGGGCTGTGCTTGCTTGAGCCATAGGATGGAGTTTGTGTTCTGAATGGGTCTCCGGGGTTTGGGCAGTCACTCGGGGACGGTGTTTGGGAGTCAGTGAGGGAGCGAATCTTCGCAGAGGACTGGAATTTGTACCTCGTGTTAATGGGCCTCGCTGCACCCTCTCCCAGGCCTTGGGAACCTTTTCCTCCAGGAGAACGTGCCAGAGGCACATCTGTGCTCTGGTGCCCACAGTGCCCTGGGCATCGTGAGCTGCAGTGGAGATGGCAGCGGTGAGCGTGGCCCACTGGCATCCCCGACAGGAGGAGGTAATCTTGAGTCCTTGGCCCGCCTATATCCTAGAACTACACTCCCACCAGATCCAGGAGTCTGGAACCTCAATCCTTGCTCTCCAAAGAACCCAGGAGTCCAGGCCCCCATGGGCTCTGTCATCCCTCACACCAAGGACTCCAGATCCTGAAGCTACTCTTTCTCCAACACTCAGGAATCTGAATCTCCAGGCCCCTTCGTCGCCTCCCCACCCCCCAAAATCCCAGTCTCTAGTCCCTCTCCCTTATCCTGGCTACCAGACAGTTCTGATCCAGAGTTGGAGGAAGTCTCCGTGGAGGACGTTCCCGCTTCTCCACCTCCTTATAAAGAGCCTCCAGGGACTCGACGCAGGGGTTGGCCAGCCCACCAACCACCTGGTAATTTTGGGGACATTGGGTGAAATCCGGTCCCCTGGTCTATGTGGCAAATCCTTCCCCCTTTTTTGTAATAGCTTTATTGAAATATATTTCACATACCATACAATTCACTCATTTAAAGTTTACAATTCCATGGTTTTTAGTATATTTACAGAGATGAGCAACCATCACCACAGCCAATTTTAGAACATTATCATTATCCCAAAGGAAACCCTGTACCTTTTAGCAGTAACCCCTCGACTCCCCCCGTCCCCACGCCAACACACACCTCATTTCCCCCAGCCCTAGACAACCACTATGTACTGTCTCTTTGCCTATTCTGGACATTTCATTTATTATTTTTTAAAATTTAAGTTCAATTAGCCAATATACAGTACAGTACATCATTAGTTTCAGTGTAGAGTTCAGTAATTCATCAGTTGCATATAACACCCACTGCTCGTGCCCTCCTTAATGCCCATCACCCAATTACCCCATCCCCCCACTCCCCTTCCCTCCAGCAGCCCTCAGTTTGGACATTTCATTTAAATAGAATAATACAGTATCTGATCTTTAGTGATTGGCTTCTTTCGCTTAGCATGTTTTTAATGTTCATATATGTCGTAGCATCGTTGCTTGTTATTTCTTAATATTGTATGACAATTCCTTCTATTCTCATGACATGACCAACGATTCAATAACAGGACTCTTAATTATCACCCCGAGCCCCATTCCTCCCTTCCATTTTAGTTCCCAATCTCTCTGATGCATTCTTTGGGAAAAGATAAAGGGAGGACTTTAACCCCACCCTGTTCTTGGACGCGGCAGTCAGAGACTTCTCAGCCAGTGTAGACACCTGTGCCCATGAGGGAGGAGGAGGATCTGGCAAATGAGTGTGATGAGTAATAAGAAGAGGCCAGAAACCCAGGATATCTGGCCTTTTCCAGAGAGCACTGGTGACCTGGTCCCAAGCTCCTGGGACCCAGGTGTCCTGAGTCAGTCTTGGCTTTTTCCACCCCTTAGGGGCTCTTGCGGAGGAACAGAGTGAATCCCAGGATGTTGGAGATGAATATGAGGCACCCAGTCCAGAACCAAAACCTGGCATGGATGATGACCTGGGACGTGGAGTCTTAGCGTCCAACAAGGTGGGAGGTGGCACAGCCAATCAGGATATAGGAGCAGGCCTTTGACTCTAGAAAGAGTGGGTCTAAAATTCTACAGCCCAATCAGAGGCCCTTTCACTGGTGGGTGGAACCTGTTATGATTGGGCTAGAAGATGTGTGTGTGTGTGTGTGTGTGTGTGTGTGTGTGTGTGTGTGTGTACCATTTATGAAGTCCATCTAGAGGATTTAAATCAATGTAAGCACATACATTAAAATCCAGCCCACCGAAAGGCAGCGAACTTTGGAGAGGGTGAAACAGTGATGAGGAAGGGCCAGTTGGCACTCACGAAGGTATTGATGAAAGAAAGATAAATAGTTTCGGTTGGGTAGATCTGGGCCGTATTATGTTATCTAGACGGAAATAACACTGATTTTAGCCGAATGGACAGTGCTTTCAAAGAGGTTCTCCAATCTGTAGATGGAGTGGGCGTGGCTTCAGAGGGAAGCTACTAGTGGTGACCAATGAACAGATGATAAGGGCTTGGCTGGGTGGGCTCCTTGAAGGTACTGGCCAATCAGCGCGTGGCTGGGACGTTTGACCAATAGGCAGAAAACATGGTTGAGAGCTGGGATGGCCAATCAGTAGTTGGTAAGCCTGTGGTAGGGGCGGGTCTCAACATCCCTTAATTTGAATTTGGCGCGTCGGCTAGGGCGAAGACCCGGAAGAAAAGAAAGAGGAGTCGGAGTCTACAGTGAAGAACTCCCCACCGGCAGCCCAAAAGAAGGTGTCTAAGACCCCGGAAGGAGAGGTCGGTGCGGGCCACAGCCATGTGGGGAGCTCGCTCAGCTCGCCAAGCCTTCGGCTGGGGGAGGACATGGAAGCTTACGTGATGCGGCCGGCGCAGAGCGGCCACACGGTGCAGTGCCGCATCAGCCGCGACAAGTGCGGGGTAGACAAGGGCATGTTCCCTTTCTACTATCTCTACCTGGAGGCGGCCGACGGGCGGAAGGTGCGGTCTGGCGGCCTCTTGAGCAAGTTACAACTCCCAGGGGCAAGTCCCTCCCCTTTCTGAGCGAGGTCAAGACTTTCACGAATCCAGGTCTTGCTCAATGATGACATTGAGCTAGGACTTATGAACCCCAACTCCAAACCCTGCCCTTCACGGAACTACGCTGCTTTCGCAGTAGAAAAGGCCCTAACCAAGCCTGTAACTAAGTTTCGTCCACTCTTGAGATGGGCGCATCTTTCTCAAAGTCAGGCCACGCTGTCTCAGGGTCCAAAACCTCACCCCTTACACACCCTCTCGAGGTGTTGGCCCCATAGTGTTTGTCCAAATTCGGCCTCTCACTGCGCCTTCTAATCTTATCAGGCCCCTACCCAATCCTCGGATAAGCCCCGCCCCTCAGAAACCAAGCCCCTCCCCTCGTGGATTGTGTCTTCTAGAGCCAAACCATGCAGGTCTCAAGCTGGTCAGTTCCCCCCTCGGTGTGGAGGCCTCTCTTCAAGGCACTCTCCCAAAAAGAGGCTTTTCCCCTATTCAGTAGTGCCAGACCTGCTTTTCCCGGATGAAATGCCTGCCAAAGTCCCGCTGCAATGTTCCAAATGAGGCTCTTCCCTATTCTCCAAAGCCACCCAGTCTGCCACAGCCTGGCTGGGTCCCCTCTGACCCGGGACCCAATGGCGGAAGGAGTGGGGGAAGATATTAAGATGTGAAGCTCCCGTTCAGGACCCAGCTGATGACTTCCTTCAGTGAGAACCCGCACCTCCCAGCAAGGCTCAGGGTGCTTTTTGCTCCATCACCCTCTCCTCAGCCGTGGGGAAACGGTGTTTCCTTGTCTTGGACCCCTAACCCTAGCCAGATACCAGAAACTGATTCTGATGGGCCGTTCTTCCTACCCACAGCACTTCCTCCTGGCTGGGCGCAAGAGAAAAAGGAGCAAAACCTCGAATTACCTCATTTCCCTGGACCCCACAGACCTATCTCGGGATGGGGACCACTTTGTGGGCAAAGTCAGGTGGGCAGATCCCTCATACATGAGAAGCGGGTGGCAGGAGGCCTCGGGGACGCCGGGAGGGGTGGGGGGAGAAGGGGACAAGCAGGCCACAGAGCACAAGTTCCACCTGCTCGAGGACCTTTTGTCTTATGGATCGATGGGATGTGTATATCTTCAGGTGGTAGCCCCAGGGTGGGTGGGAATCAGAGAACTAAGGGCTTTGGAGCAGAGGTTGACATTTAAGACATTTGACTTCTTGAGAGGTAAGGGGGTGGGACTCCTAAGTTCCCCTGGGAGAGGGCTGTGATGTACACATTCTTGCATCTTTGGGGGGGGGGGGAGAAGTTTCCTAAAAGGCAGGGGACTAAAAGTCATGGCTCATCAAAGAAACAGAGGGGCCTGGGACTGTAGATGCATGGAGAACAAAACTTAAGTCCCAACTAGAGGGTTAATGAGAAGAGTTGATGACATGACCTGGGAAAGCGCTTAGTATACAGCAAAACAGTAATTATTTTTACTCTGACCACTCCCCACCTGGAGCAGATCCAATGTCTTGGGCACCAAGTACACCATCTTTGACAGTGGAGTGAATCCTGAAAGGAGGAATTTCTTCCCGGAGACCGCTCGGATCAGACAGGAGCTGGCGGCTGTATGTTATGTGAGTGTCTGGGAGACAAGAGAGAATGAAGCAGGACGGTGGGGAGGGAGAAAGAGCCAGGCCAACTGGAGCATAATACCCCCAGGAGACCAACATCTTGGGATTGCGAGGGCCCCGGAAAATGACTGTGGTCATTCCAGGAATCGATGCCCAGAACCAGAGAATCAGCGTCCAGCCTCAAAACGTGAGTTGGCTAAAGTTCAGAATCTCTGGGTCAGTCCGGGAGGAAGGTCTGGGGGAACTACCCTAGGTCCTAAGGGAGAAGGGGACCCATGGCTTGCAGTTGGTCATATGTGAAGCCAGAAGGACTTTGTGAGACTTTTATGTTTCTCAAGGAGGAGAGATTAGGGACGCAAAATTTTGCGTCCGGAGAAAAAAAGTTCATTGGTTGTAGGTTAACCACGCCCCCTCCTCTATCTTCTAGGAGAAGGAGTCGCTACTGAGTCGCCTCCAGCGGGGGGCCAGCCAGGGTCTGGTCCTGCTGCGAAACAAAACCCCGTCGTGGAAGGACGAGAGCCGCGCCTACGTACTCAATTTTCATGGTCGAGTCACTGCGGCCTCGGTCAAGAACTTCCAGATCGTGCATCCGGATAACCGTGAGCTCCTAGGAACCGGTTTACCTGGGCCGGGGGCGGGGGGAGGGGGGCATGAGCGGATGAGAACTACTTCTCCCATCAGCACTTGAGCGTTTTTCTAGGCAGGGCCGATTCCACGCTGTTGCAAAGCCTATTGGGAATTGTAGTTTAAACGGCCCTCAGGGTTTCTGGGCTTAGTGAGAGCGCCGCACAGCCCCTGAGAAGCGGTAGTTCTCGAAGGTGAGAGGCCCGCGGAAGCGAGTTGAGGAGTGGGGCTAGGCTCACTTAGTTCCTGACTTCCTCCTCAGCGGACTACCTGGTGCTCCAGTTCGGCCGCGTGTCCTCGGACAGGTTCACCATGGATTTCCGCTTCCCGCTTTGCCCGTTCCAAGCCTTTGCCATCTGCTTGTCCAGTTTCGATGGCAAGCTGGCATGTGAGTAATCCAATGAAATACCATGCCCTCACCAGCTTCTGTGCCTGCTCATTTGGAGAAAGGGCCCCCCGCATGCCTTCTTTTGCACCACCTTACTCATAACCAACACATCATAGTCGGCCTGGGTGCCCAGGCCTGTGCTCCAGGAAGTAGGGTTTTAAGCAGCACCTGCTTTCTCGGGACTCAGTCATGGGAGATGGGTCTTAAACAGCAAAGAAATCAAAATGCTCCTCTGCTACGAAGGAAAAAGCACACGGAGGCACAGTTTAGCTGGGTCAGATCAAGGTCTCTCTAAAAAAGTGCTTTTCACACTACATCTGAAGAATCATGAGAAACTAGGGCCAGAGGGTCAGGGGCGGGAACATCAGGCAGTAGGCACAGCTCATACAAACGTCTTTTTTTTTTTTTTTTTAAGATTTTATTTATTTGACAGAGAGAGAGAGGGAACACAAACGGGATGTGGGAGAGGGAGAAGCAGCCTTCCCGCTGAGCAGGGAGCCTGATGCTGGGGCTGGATCCCAGGACCCTAAGGCATCCCAGGACCCCAACTAAGCCACCCAGGCACCCCATCATACAACCGTCTTAAAGTGAAAAGCGGCTTGATCCTTTTGGGAAATGAAAGGAGGATAGTGTGGCAGGAGCCTGGGGAACCGCTGGAGAGGGGCAGGGTCAGAGGCTCGACAGGGGTCAGGATATCTGAGCCACTCTTCTTTAAGCTGCTGGACAGATATTATGGGGTCAGAAAAGACTTCTGAGTTGGAGATGTAAACCTCGATGGTTAATTCAAGACATGCGTGGGTGAGAGTGCGAATAATTACAATACTAGCTATGCTAACTAACATTCAATATTTGGCAAGCATTGTTTTAAATTTGGACTTGGGATGCCTGGCTGGCTCAGTCGGTGGATGGTGGCATCTTGATCTCAGGGTTGTGAGTTCAAGCCCCACGTTGGGCGTAGGGATTACTTAAAAACAAAATCTTAAAAAAATTAAAAATGCAAATAAATAAATATGAACACCTTTGGGGCCTTACAATCCTGTAAGATTTGTAGTATTGTTAGTCCCATTTTATAAGTAAGGTAACAGTCTATGGAACAGGGCTTAAAAAGGTGAAATCGGACCACCAAAAGCCTTGGGCAACTCACCATTGAAAGGACAGTAGGAGGATGAGTATAGTCCAGGGAGGCACAGAAAACTGGAATTGAACCCTTTTTTGAGATCAGTGAATCTAGCTCCCAGCCCCCCAGGGGAGATAATTGTCCCAAGTTTAATAAAACGTAGGCTGATACCAAAGAAAACTACAAGACCCACCAGCCCTTAGTTCAAAAGCAGCTCAGGACAAGAAGAGGCAAATTTGAGGGATGATGGGAAATATAGTTTGTCCTCTATTGAGGTACTCGCCTTTACCCCAGGGGTAGTGGATTATTGTCAGTTCAGATACACTCACGGACAATGACTCTGCTTGCTACAAATCAGGTTTTATTTCTTATATAAAACAACACACAAAAAATAAATAGTTAATAGAAACAGGAAACTCCATGATCTTAGCCACGCCTCCCACTGAGGTCCAGGCAAGGAGAGGGGGACACAGGAGGAGTGGAGGGAAATGCTCCAACATGTCCCAACATCAAGGGTGTAGCCTGGATGGAGGACAATGGTGAGACCTGGGGAGGAGCAGGTGTGGTGGCCAGAGGAGAGGGAGGGTTCCCACAGAGGGCCCAAGCCCTGGCCCGGGCGGCAGGGGTGAGACAGGGGCCCAGCAGCTCCTGTGCCTGGGCAATCCGCCGGGCGAAGCGACTGCGATCCCGGGCAAGCTGCTCCCAGGGTCCCCGGCGGGCGGCCTGGGCTGGTCCTGCCCAGACAACCAGGAGGTGGACAGAGACCTTCTCAGAGAAGCGTACCTGGAGACAGAGCAGCGCAGACGCAAGACACACGTGTCCACAGGGGGGAGGGCGGAGGGGGAGAGAGAGAAAACACCAAAACAAAAATGAGTTATGCAAAAATGCTTGCTTTCTGAGTCACCTGCTAGTCACGGATTCACGGGATTCTCCACGTGACTCACTGCAGGTGGAGGCTGGTTCCCGGTGCTGACCTGAGCCACAGCTGCTCCCCACTCCCCCGGGGGCCCCAGCCTCTTGCAAAGGATTGCATTACAGTGAACACAGCCCTCCCAATGGAGTTCACATGCAATCCTCTGCAACACACGGGGGACCCAGAAGTTGGGGTGTCCAGCCCTTCTACCCCCGCCCCCAGGCCCAGGAGTTCCAGCTCCTCCCTAAGACTCGAGAAATTGAGCCCTCAGTACCCACCTTTTGGGGCTTTAGGGGAGTCTCAGGGTCTGGATGCCAGGTCGGGGTTTCTCTGGGCTTGAGTCTCCTCTGCAGTCGGAGGGGCAGCCGAGGACGAGCCCAGGGAGGTGGTGGCTTCTCTCCAGGTAAATAGATGGTCACTCGGAAGGGGCGGGGCTCAGCTTCTCCCCACTCCTCAGCAACTTCCCCTCCCTCTGTGCCCCCTCCAGGCCGATATGTCCAGCCTCTGTGGAGGGCGCTCTGAGCCTGAAGGGAGGGAATTGGCTCAGGGTGAGCTGCTTCTGAATCATCTTCCTGCTCTGTGTCCTCTCCTGGCCTATATATCCAGGCCCTTGAGAAGGTATCTGTGGCCTCAGCTTCTCCCTCCTCCTCAGCTCCTCCTGAATCACTATCTTCATCTTCTTCCTCGGTGTCCTCTCCTGGTCGATACACCCAGGCCCTCACTAGAGCGCTGGTGGATGGGACAGAAGAGGGACCCTCAGCTTCTCCCTCCTCCTCAGCTGCTCCTGAGTCACTATCCTCATCTTCTTCCTCGGTGTCCTCTCCTGGTCGATACACCCAGGCCCTCACAAGGGCACTGGTGGATGGGACGGAAGAGGGACCCTCAGCTTCTCCCTCCTCCTCAGCTGCTCCTGAGTCACTATCCTCATCTTCTTCCTCGGTGTCCTCTCCTGGTCGATACACCCAGGCCCTCACGAGAGCACTGGTGGATGGGACGGAAGAGGGACCCTCAGCTTCTCCCTCCTCCTCAGCTGCTCCTGAGTCACTATCCTCATCTTCTTCCTCGGTGTCCTCTCCTGGTCGATACACCCAGGCCCTCACGAGGGCACTGGTGGATGGGACGGAAGAGGGACCCTCAGCTTCTCCCTCCTCCTCAGCTGCTCCTGAGTCACTGTCTTCATCTTCTTCCTCGGTGTCCTCTCCTGGTCGATACATCCAGGCTCTCACGAGGGCACTTGCGGATGGGACGGAGGAGGGACCCTCGGCTTCTCCCTCCTCCTTAGCTGCTCCTGAATCAGTGAATTCATCTTCCTCCTCCTCAGATTCCTCTCCTGAACAACACTCCCAGGCCCTGGGGTGAAAGCCTGAAGATGAGCAGGAAATGGAGCTCTTTGTGACTTCTTTATCCTCTGTTCTTTTTTCCTCTGTGGCTTGATCGTCTTCCTCCCCAGCATAGTACACCCAAGCTCTGGGCTTGGACCCTGGAGATAAAGGGGCAGTAAGTGTTCCGACAGCTCCTCTGTTTATAGCTTCTCCTTCCTTCTCGAACTCCTCCACCCCTGGACAACATTCCCAGCGTGATGGAGGAAAAGAGAAGAACGTGACCTCTTCAGCAGCTCCTCCTTCCGCAGACTTCTCCTTTCCAGGAGGTTCTTGCAGGGTTCTTATCAGAAGGCTGGGGGACAGGGGAGCAGGCTGGCCATCTATAAATTCACTTCCCTGCTCTTTAGGGACACTGGTTGCTTGTTCCCCACCATACTCTTCTTCACCATCATCATCTGAAAGTTCCCAGGGTTCAAGAAGAGAACTGTTGGCTTTTAGATCATGGCAGGCCTCCCAGAACACTTCTCCATCCTCCTCAGCTGCTCCACTGTCTCCAGTCTCCCCTTGAAAGTGCCTGCCCCAGAGGGCATGGCGGGTGGCGGGAAATGTCTTAGCTTCTCCCCCGAGGCCAGCTTCTCCCTGATCGGCTCCCGTTACCGCTTCCAACAGCCAGGGTTCTGGAGGTCCTGGGCCCCTCAGGTGGCCCCAGGCCCTGCTGAGGAGGCCCATTAGTGGGGACAGGAGGAAAAAGGGGGAGGTATCCCTCCAGGGGGCAGACTGATGGGGCACTTGGCCTGGGGCCATCTGTCTGAGCTGGGAATAAACAAAAGGAAATAGAGTTTAGAAGCCATGTAGGGGAGAGCATCAAAGGATGACTGTGAGTCATAGCAACGGAAATAGTAAGGCAAAATAGCAACAAGAGAGTCCCCGCCCCACATTCTTTGCTGATCCCTGCCACTCCCATCTCCAGCAGAGGCAGGGTGGTTCCCACCTCTCTCCTCTCAATACCCGGGAGTCTGAGCCCCCAGCCTCTTCTCTCAGACCCAGAAGTCCCAGTCCCCAGAACGGAGAATACAGATCCTCTACTTGCTTCCCTTACGGACAAGATCCTAGTCCCCGGTTCTCAAATCCTCCCAAGGATCGACAAATCAGGCCCTCATCACCCTCCGGCCCCTGAGACTCAAAAGTTGCGACCCCTGAAGGGTTCCTTCCATCTGTTCCACTGGGGATCCATGAGTCTGGCTTCCAGAACCCTCCTCTCGCCAGGCTCAGGCCTCCAGGCTCCCGATTTCTTCTCCTTCCTAAGTCCGAGCCCCGGAGTGCGTCCTGGTCCCCACCTCTCTCCAGACACAGGAGTCCGGGCTCCCAGGCCCTCGTTCCTCAGGACCCAGGGGTCCCGGCCTCCAACCCTCCTGTCTCGGTACCCAGAAGCGCAAACTCCCTCCTCACTGACCAGGAGTCTGATCCCCAGCCCCCAAATGTTGGGGGCGCAGGTGTTCGGACCCCTCACTCACCGACTCGGGGCTGCGCGTCACCCCGGGGGCAGGAGCGCCGGCTCGGGTTGCCACCATCGATCGCAGATCTGGACGGCTCGGGAGGCCAGCGCGTTCATCTCGCCCTCCGGTGCCGGGCTCGGGGACTCAGGTTATAAAACCTGCTGCTGCAAGCACTGTAGCGGCGAACGGATGCGGGGCTCTTCTCGTAAGCGTCTGTAATACACAGCGAGGCTGGAAACTGACGCAGCCCGCGAGTCCTTTATAGTCCAACGCGGCCGCACGTGATGACGTCACGAGGGGAGGCGGGGTTTCGAAACCAAGGCGTCAGGGCTGGGGGGAAGGGAAAGTAAGGTTGGAATTCTCGCGGAGTTTCCAGGGGTTTTGTGACTACACCGCGCATTTCCGAGCGCGACACGCCCCGAAATAAGCGAGCTTGTCCATCAAAGGCGTGCACGGCTTCAGCCGACTAAGCGCTCTCCCAATGACTTTTGGGGTGTGAAACCGGCTTCCCGCCCCGATTTAATCAGCAGGCCCCAGGCTAGAGTCTCCCACCGTCACATCCGGTCTGCTTCCTTCCTGTTGGGGGAGAGCATTGTTTTTTCACATTCCATTTTCAGATGAGAAACTAAGGCTTGGGAATGAAGTCACTTGCCCCAAGTGGTCACAGCAGAGTCTAGATTGTTTGCAAAGGAGAACAAGAATGTAAGCACCCTGAAGGCAAGCACTTGGCTTTGCTCGCTGCTTTTTTTCCTTGGTGCCTGGCACATAGTAGGTGCTCAATAAATACTGGATGAGTGGATTCGAAACCGAAAACTCAGACTCCTTCCTGGTGTCAAGCACAAGGCCCCAAACCTGGATTTCACCCACTTCAAACTCATACAAAAGCTCGTACACAGGGGAGCTTGGGGAGCTCAGTCGGTTGAGTGCCTGCCTTGGCTCAGGTCATGATCCCGGGGTCCTGGGATGGAGCCCCAGATCGGCTCCCTTCTCAGCGGAGAGCCTGCTTCTCCCTCTCCCTCTGTTGTTCCCCTGCTTGTGCTTTCTCTCTCTGTCAAATAAATAAATAAAAATCTTAAAAAAAAAAAAAAAAGCTCATATACAAACTTAAATCCTGGCCAGGTAGAATTGACTGAACCTCGTCGGGGTGGGGTCTCTTGCCACAAGTTCCTGGCCCAGGCACACAGTCCCAATTCCCCGGCCCATCCCTGCTACCTGGTCTGTAATTTTGCTCCTCGAAATATGACCAGGGACCGTGTCTACCTCCTCAGGGGGTCATCTTGAGTCTAGAATACAATTCTCACCTGGATCTGAGGTAGATGTGTGACCATGGCTACCTGACCTTGCCCCAGCCATAATCCAGGAATCCAGCGTCAGTCCCTCCTCCCTGGAAAACCTGGACCCATCCTCTCAAAAACACATTTCCAGATGCCTGGCTCCATTAACGACTCAGGAGTCCTGACTCCAGGCTCACACCTTTTCGGGTACCCAGAAATCTGAGGCCCCTCTAGTTCCAGGATCCCAGCTACCTCCCTTCAGGGTGCCAGTGACCCAGGTCCCGGAGTCTGGGCCCAGCTCCTCCTCTCCAGACACAGGAATCCCAGCCCAGCAAGGGACCCAGAAGTCAGGGGGGCCCCAGCCCCTCCCCTCAGCGGTGGGGGCAGCTGAGCCAGGGGTCAGGCTTGGAAGTGGGGGGGGGGAGGCCAGGAGGGGCGTGGTCAGCCGGGATTGGAAGGGGAGACCGCAGCGTGGGCGGCTGGCGGACCAGGAGGGAGGAAAGAGAAACGGAGAGGGGAGGAAGACAGAAGGGGAATCTGAGCGAGAGGAGGAAACGTCGGTGGGGACAGAGAGAGAGAGAGAGAAAGAGGAAGAGCTTGAGGGTGAGGGAGAGAGAGAGGGAGAGGACGAGATGGAAACCTGAGGAAGAGAGACTCTGTAAATCGGAGCGAAAAAGATCTGGAACAGAAACAGAAAGCCTGGAAGGGAAAGTGTTGGGTGGGGGGCGGGGGAGAGAATGAGGGAGAGGGAGACTGGAAGAGACGGATTAGAGACAGAGAGACAAGGCGAGGCCAGAGACAGAGACGCTCTGCAAGAAAGGGAAGAGTGACCAGAAGAGACGAGAGACAAAAAGCAAAACGCGTGTGAGTGAGCAGGTGAGAAGGGAGACAGGTCTGAGAGGTAGCCCCCCTTCCCAATCAGAAAAGGAGGGACACCGCAGCTGGGGGTCCCAGCACTCACACGGCCCTCTTGCCCCGCCCTTGGGACCCCAGAGCTGGTAAGTTCCCTGGCTGGCCTGGGTGTGCGTTCCTGGCGTCCCAGAGCTTGGCAGGCATGGCTTGGGGATGCGTGTGGGAGGGCAGGAGACAGGTAGCTGGGGGCGGCCGGGAAGACGCAGGGAGGGAATGGGGGCTCCCTGAGCACAGAGAGGGTCACATTCCTGGCTACAGTGCAGAGGGCAAGAATAAAGGAGCCCCTATTCTCTGTCTTGGGCTGCAGACAGCTGCCCCCTCCCCGCAGCTGCCAGTGCCGCCCACCTCTCTTGGCATCACTCTCGGTATGCAGTCCGAGGCCAGGGCCTCCCCCAGCCCCCCAGTTCCCAGACAACAGGCTCTTTCTCCTCAGCCTCCTCCGACCTGCGAGTCCCTGACCCTGTCTCTGTCCCCAGCCGGGTCAGCTGCAGAGACAGGCACACAGCCCCTTTCTTTCTCTCCCCAAGCCCTTGATGGAGGAGGGCAGACCTCGGAGCAGCCTCAGCCTGGCCAGCAGCGCCTCCACCATCTCCTCCCTGGGCAGCCTGAGCACCAAGGTTCGAACTTCTTGGAGGGGCTGGGGAGGAGGGCGGGGCTCCGGGCTGCCCCCTTCTCCTATTTCCCAGCCCCGGGTTCCGTGCCAACCCAGGGGATTCCCATCGTTAAGGGCAAAGATACTTAGCGATGGGCTCTGCCACACCTAGTAAGGTCCCAAATTGCCCATCAGCCCCAGCTAGGAATTCAGAGACACTTCCAGCTGTCCCCACCCCTTGTATTTTCCTAATTCAACCAGAGTAACAATCCCATTGGACTCTGGTTGCTAAGATAGGGTTACTCCCCAGCCATGAAGCTCCCTCCAGGAACTCAGGCTGTGGCTACCCTTGACTGGGACTGAGAACTCCCTGTCCTACCTCTAGCCATCCTACCAAGTTCTGAAATCTGATAAGGAAAGACCTTCCTCTGATGATAAGGCCCCAGGAGGCCTGCGACACTTGCGTCACCAATCGTCACCCCAGCCCAAAGTTCAGTGACAACACTAGTTTCCTTGTCCTCTGCCACTCTCTTTACTCATTTCCAGTTTCCCCAGTTCAGAATCTAGAGATTCAATCCCAACCTTGGTCAGCGCCTTCCCCAAGGAAGGGCTTCCTGTGGGACTGGGGCCGTAGATGCCTGAGACACCTGTGTGGATGGGAGAGGGGACTCCGTCTACTGGGGGGGGGGGGGGAGCTTGGAGCCATCTCTCTGCCCTGGACATGGTTGCTAAGGGAAGTCACTCCCTGGCACTGGGGCATCTTCCCCTTCAGCTGACCCATCCATCACCAGGAACTTGGCATGGAAGTCTTTCCTGGTTCTGGGGGACCTCCCAGCCAGTATTTCCAATTCCAATCCCAAAGACTGCACTACATCTCCGGCTCTAGTGGCCAAGGGCATCCTCTCCTTGGCAGTAGACCCTTGACACCCCAGTTCCTCCCCCATCAACCAGTAACTTCTTCCTTTCCTCCAAACATCTCTGTCTGCCCATTCAAAGTGTCTATCAACTCTGTACCACGCACCTCCCGTTCTGATCTCAAAATCCAGCTCCTTCCTTGGCTTGGTGTCTGAGGGCGGCCGAGCGAGGGCCTTGGGTTGCCTGCACCCAAACCCATCCTGTTCATTTCTGTCCTCCTTCTCTCCTCAGAAGCCTACCCGGGCAGTAAGCAAGGTGCATGCCTTCGGGAAGAGAGGCAATGCGCTCCGAAGGGATCCCAACCTTCCAGTGCACATCCGAGGCTGGCTTCATAAGCAGGTGGTGTGAGCACTAGAAGGGAAGAGACACTGACTGACGCTGGGCCCCTGGCTGTCCACTGTTTCTCTCCTTCCCAGTCTCCAAACGCGTTTCCTTTTTCCTAATGCGGCTTCTCCCCTTTTCCTGTCCTTGTTCCCTGCACCCGTTCATTCATTCAGTGACCACTTCCTGAATTTTTATAACATGCCAAGCCCAAATAAGACAAACAGATGTCTCTAGTACATTCAAGAGGGGGTGGGGCAGGGATGGATACTACACTAGCATATTTCAGATTGTAGGAATTGCTCTGAAGAAATAACACAGGAGGCTATGCGCAAAAGTGGCAGAGGGATGAGGGCACCCTTTGACTCTTGGTCAGGGAAGTCTCCAAGGTGACATTTGAGCTGAGAACTAACTGACAAGAAGGAGCCCATTATGCTAAGAGCTGGAGAGCGGAGGGGATCTGAGAGCGGAAGGCCCTATGGCAGGCCAAAGCTTGGTGTTTGGAGCCAGCCAAGGGTCGAGATAGGAGGGATGGCAGGGCAGTGGTTCGCAACGTGTCCCTGCTAGGAACTTGCTGGAAATCCCTGCTAGATCTACTGACTCGGGAGTTCTGGGGTTGGGACCCAGGAATCTGTATTTTAATAAGCTCCCCTGGTGATTCTTTTTTTTTTTTTTTTAAAGATTTTATTTATTTATGTGACAGAGAGACAGCCAGCGAGAGAGGGAACACAGCAGGCGAGTGAGAGAGGAAGAAGCAGGCTCCTAGCGGAGGAGCCCGATGTGGGACTCGATCCCAGAACGCCGGGATCACGCCCTGAGCCGAAGGCAGACGCTTTAACGACTGCGCTACCCAGGCACCCCACCCCCTGGTGATTCTTATGCAGACCTAGGTTTGAGATTCCCTGCAAGCCAGTAAAAGAGGGGAAGGAATTTGAGATTTATTCTAAGTGTGACGATAGGCTCTGTTTTGAGCAAGGGACGCCCACCATCTGACATAATTGAAAAAGATCGTGCTGGCTTCTGGAGGAATGGATTGAAGAGGAGAGGGGCACAAGGTTGGAGATGGAGTCGTTTTGGCAGAGGAAATGGGGAGATGCAGGATTCAGGTTAGGGCTCCCAGTGCCACCTTCCTGGCCTCTCTCTGTGTCTCAGACTCCGGAATAATCTGACCAAAAGTCTGAGTCTATAAAATTCCGGGCCATGGGTTATACAGTAGCTCGCTCCAACCTTCCGGTAATTTCTCAATCCCCAATTCACAGATGAGAAAACACGAGTGTCCTAGCCAGGAAATGACTAGTCTAATGGCATAGTTCGAGAAGGGTGGAGCTAGGAGCCCAACTCAGGCCTGACTGTGTCCAGAATCTATGTGAGCTCAGCCCGTACACTCTGGCTTCCAGTTCTCCAGCTCAATCTATTGCAGCAAACATGTGTCTGTTCCTCTCCTCTTTCTGGGTTTCTCTGTCTCCGGGTGTCACTGTCTTCATTTCCACGTTTCTTCTCCCCACGCCCCCTCTACTCAGGCCTCCCCTCCCACTCTGTTTCCCCAGGACAGCTCCGGGCTCCGGCTCTGGAAACGCCGCTGGTTTGTCCTCTCCGGCCATTGCCTCTTCTATTACAAGGGTCAGTGCCCTCCCTGGCACGGGGTGGATGGGCCCCCCTCCCACCCTCTTTTTCCCTTAGCCTCTTGGCTTCCAGATCCCTGTGCGATCGATCCCTGACCCCAGCCCCTCTTTTGCAGACAGCCGCGAGGAGAGCGTCCTGGGCAGTGTCCTGCTCCCTAGCTACAGTATCAGACCAGATGGGCCAGGAGCCCCGCGAGGGCGGCGCTTCACCTTCACCGTGAGTCCGCCCACCCCCCGTGGGCACTAAAGCGCTAAGCCATGGGGGCAGCCGTGGAAACATCCGTTATTGGAGATAAAAAGCCTTGACCAGAGTTCATGGCATCCTCCTTTTTAGAGGGCCCGGGCGTCCAGGTCCCCAGCTCTCTCTCCCCGCAGGCCGAGCACCCAGGCATGAGGACCTACGTTCTGGCCGCCGACACTCTGGAGGACCTGCGGGGCTGGCTGAGGGCGCTGGGCCGGGCCTCGCGCGCGGAGGGGGACGATTGGTGAGTTTAGGTCCTGGCCACGCCCCTGACCTGTACCTCCAATCCAAGTCCATCTAATTATTCCCCAGACCCTCCCCTTTAGGCCTTGCCTCTTCAACGTCCAATCATACGTCTTCTAGCTAAGGAGGCTCCGCCCTTTGAGCTCCACCTCCAGGGAACTTCCTGTCTTCCAATCAGCAGAAAGTCTTTCTCTTCTAGGCTCCGCCCACCATATTGTTCAGCCCCCTTCATCAATATTGCACACTCTCTGATTGGCTCCCTCAGAAGTCTCCGCCTCAGAGGCTGCCATTGAAGTAACGTCAAATATGAACAGAAAGGCTTTAGGCTGACTCTGTCCCGGCCTTCCCCAAGTTTCAGTCTGGAGACTCACAGTCCGGGACATTGGGTCCAGCGACCCCGATGGACCTTGTAGCCCTGCACTAGTCACTTCCACACCCAGGGCTTCAGTTTTCCCATCTGCAAAGTGGGAACAATGATTTATAGTGCACCACTTACCCTTTATTCTGTGTAGGTTCCCGTGCGCTCATCTGTGAAATGGGATTAAGGGTTGTTATGAAGTACAAAGGAGTGATGTCTTTTTCTGTGCCCACTCCTTAGTGGGCGACCCAGGTCACCCGCACGTCCCCAGCCTGGAGAAGGCCCTGGCGGTCCCGGTGGTCCCCCGGAGGTGAGAAGAGGGGAAGAGAGACACGGCTTAGAGTCACCAGAGGTGGCTCGGCTCTCCAGAGGTCGTGGACGACCCGGGCTGCTCACTCCCAGCCCCACAGCCGACCTCCAGTCTGGACCTCAGATCCGGAGGACCAGGAGCCCGGAGTGAGTTGAGGAAGTCTGGGACAAGAAGTTTCCAGAGGGCAGAGTGTCAGAGGAAAAGCTATTGTTGGGGGCATGGCCTAAGAGAAGGGCGGAAACTGTGGCCGATTCCAGTATGGATTAGTTCTCTCTCCCTTGAGCGGATGTGAGTTGCCGGAGTTCTTGTGGGGTCAGAACCCATAGGGGGAAGTCCTAAGGAGTAGATGCCACAAAGGGGGAAATTATTCAGGATCAGGCTAATAGAGAGGGGTTCTACTCTAGAGGGACAGTGAGACAAACTGAAAGGGGACATGTACATGAGGCTGAGGGGGGGTAGTGGGGTGAAGGGGCTCTAGTTCACCCAGTTCTCCTATTCTCTCTGCCCAACAGCCTATTCACACCATTCTCTCGCCCTCCCTCACCTCTGAGCCTCCCCCGGCCTCGTTCTGCTCCTGCACGCAGACCCCCTCCACCCTCCAGTGACATAGCACCTCTTGCCAGACCCCATACCCCTCTGAGTCGCATCGACGTCCGGCCTCCCCTGGATTGGGGCCCTCAGCGCCAAACACTCTCCAGGCCCCCCACTCCTCGTCGAGGACCCTCCTCTGAGCCTGGGGGAGGAAGGCCCCCCAGGAGTCCCCAGCACTGGAGTCAGGAGGCCAGAACACAGGTGAGCAGAGAGTTAATGGGGAGGGGGACTACATTTCCCATATGGCTGTGGTCTGTCTTTCCAGGCAGGTCTGCAGGCCATGGCCCCTGGGCATCATGGGGATTGTGGTTCAACATAAGCACATCTGAGTTCAGATATGAGGGGGGAAAGTGGACTTCATCTCCCATCAGTCCGCATGGCTGTCTTTTCAGGCCGGTCTCTGGCCATTACGCCTTAAGTATTATGGGGATTGTAGTCCAGAATACTGTCCTCCAAGACAATGCTGGGAGAGGTAGTGTGGATTGCACCTATCTTGTGTCTCCAGTTTATCTTTCCAAGATGGTCACCTGCTATTTCCTCTGAGCATCATGGAATTGTAGCCTAGAATATCCACAGATAACCACAAATGTGAGAGTGAGAGTAGATTGCAACTTCTATTGATCTCTGGGGCAGTTTTGCCAGGCTCGTCCATTTATTATCATCCTATGTGTCCCCACAGTGGCACAAAGCTGGAGAACAGGTAGTTGAGGAAGTTGTGGGGGCCCAGTTCTGAACCTCAAAGAGTCTCCTAGGTCACATCAATTCTGGACGCACCCACTCTAATATTTGTTACTAAAACACGCCAATTTCTAAACATCTCTATTTCAATATTCCTCCCAGGCCCCCTCTGGCTCCTCCACATATCTCCAACTACCCCCAAGAGCTCCTGGGACACGGGCTTCCATGGTTTTATTGGTAGGTGTCCCGCGGCATCTCGAATCTGCTAGAGCCCCATTCCTTGCTTTCTTTGCTATGGAGAATGTCATCTCCTGGACTAGCGTGCCTAGAGAAGAGTGGCTATTTCAAGGTCCCTTGACCGATGCTTCTATTAGTTTCCTAGGGCTGTCACAAACTGGGTAGCATACATATAGAATATCTCTCCATTCATTCATATCTTTATTTATTTATTTATTTATTTATTTATTTATTTATTTAAGATTTTATTTATTTATTTGACAGAGAGAGACAGCCAGCGAGAGAGGGAACACAAGCAGGGGGAGTGGGAGAGGAAGAAGCAGGCTCCTAGCAGAGGAGCCTGATGTGGGGCTCGATCCTGGAGCACCGGGATCACGCCCTGAGCCGAAGGCAGACGCTTAACGGCTGCGCCACCCAGGCGCCTCTCTTCTATTTGTTTTTTTTTTTAATTTTTTCAATAGAGATCTCATATGCTCTTAGTTAAGGTAACTCCTAAATTCCTGATAGTTTTTAAAGCTATTTGAATGGTTTCTTCTTTTTTTTAAATTATATTTTCTAGCTATGGATGGTGTAGAAATAGGCTATTGATATTTGGAACTTCATCTTTCACCTGGCACCCTTGCTGAATTTATTTATTTATTTATTTATTTATTTATTTATTTATTTATTTATTTATGTAATCTCTACACCCAACGTGGGTCTCAAACTCAAGACCCCCAAGAACAAGAGGCACATGCTCCACTGACTAAGCCAGCCAGGCGGCCTGAATTCTCTTATTCTTTTTTGTTTTTTTAAGATTTTATTTATTTCTTTGAGAAAGACAGAGACAGAGAGCAAGCAGGAGCAGGTGGGAGGGGCAGAGAGAGAAGCAGACTCCCGCTGAGCAGGGAGCCCAACATGGGTTCCCAGAACCCTGGGATCACGACCTGAGCCGAAGGCAGATGCTTAACCGACTGAGCCACCCAGGTGCCCCTGAATTCTCTTATTCTAATCACTCTTTGATTTCATTGGTTTCTCTGAGTTGATGAGCATATCATTCCTATCCTTACACTTCTATTTGTTTCCTTTTTCTTTTCTTATAGCATAGGTCAAGATCTCTAATACAGTGTTAAACTCTAACAGTAGTAGCGAGCATCCTTATTTTATTTTCAGTTGTAAAAGAAATGTCTAAATATTCTCCACTAATTATAACATTACCGAAGCTTTTTGGTAACAGAGTCTATTGCATCTTCCTAAAGCCGAGAATCTGACAGGTGGTCTACTGAGGTTTGCTAAATCTTGGAACAAAGATAATAAGGGGGTGCCTGGGTGGCTGAACCAGTTAAGCATCCAACTCTTGATCTCAGCTCAGGTCTCTCTCAGGGTCATGAGTTGAAGCCCCAGGTTGGGCTCCGTGCCAGCGTCAAGCCTAGATAAAAAAAAAAGGGGAGGGGCGCTAATAAGGAGAAGGGGGTCTGTCAATAGGAACATGGCTTGACTGAGCACTGAGCTACAATAAAGATCTGTCTGTCCACGTGACCCCTGGTTTTTCTCCTCCTCCGCAGCCAGGTCCCCCCCTTGACTCAACTTTTCACCAAAGCTTGGAGACAGATGTAAGTTCTCTGTGGTCTAAACCCTGCCAAATACTCAGAGTTTGGGGAGAATGCTTTAGATGGGGGTGGGAGAGGGGGGTGGCAGGGAGGACAGGGGAAGAGCCGGGTCTGGTCCATAAGTAGCTCCTGTTCTCCTTTCTCCAGACTCTGTTGACCAAATTGTGTGGGCAGGACCGGCTCCTGAGAAGGCTGCAGGAGGAGATAGACCAGAGGCAGGAGGAGAAGGTATGAGGCTCTGAGATGGGGAAGGACACTTGGCCTCTCCCTTCCTGCTCCCCAGGACGCCTAAGGATTTGGAATGACACCTTTTCTCTCTCCCGGGGCCTGAATGTGGATTCAGAAGTCTAACTACCTTGCTTCTTGGTGCAGGAGCAGCTAGAAGCAGCCTTGGAGTTGACCAGACAGCAGCTGGGCCAAACAACCAGGGAGGCTGGCGCTCCAGGGAGGGCGTGGGGGCGCCAGCGCCTCCTGCAGGACCGACTGGTCAGCGTGAGGGCCACTCTTTGTCACCTGACTCAGGTGAGCATCTGGGAAGGGGCGTGCTCTCCCAGTAGGACTACACAGGTTGTTTGTGAAGGGGACCTGCCGCAGAGGCTCATGGGAAGATTGTTCTTGAGAATTCCGCTCCCCCCAAGTGTTTTTTTTTTTTTTTTTTTTAGGGCGTTGAGGGGCAGTGGGAGAGGGAGGGAGAAAATCTTAAGCAGGCTCCACGTGGAGCCCGGAGCTGGACCCGGGGCTCCATCTCACCACCCTGAGATCGTGACCTGAGCCAGTATCAAGAGTCGGGCGCTTCACTGACTGAGCCACCCAGGCTCCCTCCCTCCTCCTCCCCCTCTCCCCAAGTTTTGAATCAGTCACTTTGACAGTCTTAGAGGGCGAGGGGCAAGCAGCCAAGAAACAGCAGACTTAATTTTGTAGTCTGAGAGGGTGAATTTGATATGGGCTTCCTAGCTTTAAATCTCAGCTCCTGCTCGCACTCAGGGTAGCTGTGTCGCCTTAGAGAAGTTACTTAACCCCTCTGGGCCTTAGATACCTCTGATGCAAACTTGAAATGATAAAAATAGTATTTACTTCATGGAGTCATTGTTAGAATTTCATAAATACATATATATTTATACATAACATACATAAATGAATGAATATTTAACACTTATATAATACAATATATATTTTATATATGTATATATCTTATATGTAACATAAATATATACATTTATATATATAAATATAAATATATAAATATCATATCAATATATAGCTTATAAATGTTTAACAGGTGCCTGGTATATGGTAAGAAATGTTAGCTATCATTATTATCTGTAAAACGGAAACATTAATAATACTTACCTCATTAGAATTAAATGAGCACCAAGGACAGTGCCTGGTACATGGTTGGTACCTAATCAATGTTACCTGCTATGATGATGACGACGGTGACGCTTCCCCGGGGGCACGTGGGGGTTGTGATCGTGACTGTCCCAAGAACTTACTGAATCTATAGAGTCTGCTACCCTAGAGGACTTCAGAGATAATCAGAGAATTTAGGGAAATCTGTTATTTGTCTACACTGGCAGCTCATTGGGATAGTAGGTTCCATATAGACTCTGGGGATTCTAGTAGTCTGAGCGAAGAGGCTCTTGGGAATTGTAGTCCATATAACCCTCAGAGCACCCGCAACCAGGCTTCTCTTCCTCATAGTCAGCTGGGAAAAAATGGAGTGGGGGAAGATCTGGTGGGTGGGCATACTAACCCCGTGTCTCCCCCTTTTTGGGACCTGAGGAGCGAGAGCGGGTTTGGGACGCATACAGCAGCCTGGAACAGGAGCTGGGCACCTTGAGGGAGACCCTGGAGTACCTGCTGCACCTTGGTTCCCCCCAGGTATGTCCCCCAAACTCCACCCTTTCCACCATCTTGGCCTGGAAATCCTTTGGGCATGTAAGCCCCTCCCACTTCATTTCAAGCCCCTCCCCTCTATGTCCTTTCCTTTCATTTTAAACCCTTCCTTTCATTCTAAACCCTTCATTTTAAGATCTGCCTCAGGTTCGGACCCACTCTGCCCTCTGGTTCTAAATCTCTCTTCTAATTTTTTGAAGCTCTGTCTTCCGGTTCAAAGGCCCACCCTTCAGCCTTTTCCCCATCTAGCCTCCTGACTTTTGCTGTTATATTTATCCTCTGGAATTTCTAGCTCTAAATCCAATCCCTTGGTTCAAGCTCCACTTCTGAAGTATAAGCCCCCTTGCTTAGCCTCAGATCTACTTCTTCATTCTTTTTTTTTTTTTTTTTTTTAAGATTTTATTTTCAAGTAACCTCTAAACCCAAGGTGGGGCCCAAACCCGCAATCCAGAGATCAAGAGTCACACGCTACACCGGCTGAGTCAGTCAGGCGCCCCTCCCCCCACTTCTTCAATCTAGGCCTAATAATGGAGTTTCTAAATCATATACCTTTAGTTTAAAATGTTGACTTCCTTTTTTGTAAGATCTATTTATTTTAGAGAGGGTGGGGGAGGGGCAGCAGGAGAGGGAGAGGGGGAGAGAGTCTTAAGCAGACTCTGGGCTGAGTACAGAGCCTGATGCAGGGCTCGATCTCATGACCCTGAGATCACCACCTGAGCCAAAATCAAGAGTCAGACGTTCAACCGACTGTGCCACGAAGGAACACTTTGAATGTTAACTTCTAGGGGTGCCTGTGTGGCTTAGTCAATTAGGTGTCTGACTCTTGATCTCAGATCTTGAGAGGTCTTGATCTCAGGGTCGTGGGTTCAAGCCCCCAAAATGAAATAAACAAACTGTTGACTTCTAGTATTAAATACATACTCACAGATTTAAGCTCCGCTCTCTTCATGTTAAACCTGTCCCCCTTCTTCCTAAAATCCACTCCTCAACGCTAATCCCCCATCTATTGGTGTTAAATATCTCTCAGCACCAGCAATATATGAAAAGAACCAAATTAGGTTTATTACAGGAATGCAAGGTTAATTTAACACTTGAAAATCAGTCCATGTATTTCACTACATTTTTTTTAAAAAGGAGAAAAGCCACATGATCATCTCAATAAATTCAGGAAAAACACTTGACTAAATTTAACATCCATTAATGGTAAAAGCTCTCAGCAAAATAGGAATAGAAGGGAACTTCCTTAATCTGATAACAAACACATCTATAACCAACCTACAGCAAACATAGTTGGCGGTGAAATATTGAGAACTTTCTGCCTGATAGCTGGAATAAGACAAGGGTGCTGCTATTACCAGTTCTAGTTAACATTGTACCAGGGGTCCTAGACAGTACAAATCTAGGAAATAAAGGTATAAGGACCAGAGAAGAAGAAGTAAATCTATTTTTTATTTACGGATGGCACATGATTGTATAAATGTAGAAAATTCAAAATAATCTCCGGATAAGCTGTTAGAATAAACAACATCAAGGTCACTGAATGCAAGGATAATATGCAAAAATCAATTATCTTCTTGAGATATTTGGGCATTTAAGCCCCAGAGAATAAATATTTATAATCAATAGTGTTTGTAATTGGCATAAACAAATTAAATATCCAGGAAGAAATCTAATGAAAGATATACAAGACATCTATTCTGAGAGCCACAAAATGTCATTGAGAGAACTTAAAGAAGACCTAGATAAATGGAGAGATGTACCATGCTCATGGATAGGAAAGGTACATAATGTAAAGATGTAGTCTCCCCAAATTGATTTACAATCCCAATACAAATCGGGGAGGTTTCTATGTAGAGATTGACAAGCTGACTCTAAATTGTATCTGGAAGTGCAAAAGACTAAGAGTAGCCAAGGCAACCTCCAAGAACAAAGACAAGTAAATGTCAAGTCTGATTGAAAAGCTACGGTTAATAAGACAGTGTAGTTAAGACAAATGGACCAAAGGAATAGAATTGGGTATTCAGAAACAGACTCACATATTTATATGCTCATCTATGTATAACAGAGGTCACACTGCAGAGCAGATTAGAAAAGACAGTGTCTATGGTAAATGGTGGTGGGTCAATGGGATATCCATATGGAAATGGATATCCACAAGTATAACCTCCTCATGCATACATAATTCATTTATGACTCCATAAATATAGCCTCACTGATTTCAGACCCAACTTTAACCCTCCTGGCATTTTCCCGCCTTTAGGTAACAGATTTCTTTCCTCCTCCCAGGACAGAGCTTCTGCTCAGCAGCAGCTATGGATGGTGGAAGACACGCTGGCAGGTCTTGGGGGCCCCCAGAAACCACCCCCCAACGTTGAACCTGACTCCCCACCCCCCGCACTCCAAGGAGAGGAGTCATCAGAGAGGGAGGTGAGACTCACAAGCCTCTCTCCCCATGCTCAGCTTCCTGTCCCATCTGCCCTGAGCCCAACTCTTCACCCACTCAACCTTTTTCTCTCTCCCTTTCTTTCTCTTAGCTAACCAGCCACAGGCAAGTAGCCTAAGCTCCAGAAACCTTTGTTTCTTTGCTTGTTATATTGCGATCATAGTCCAGTGGGATGCTGGAGCCAGCTCCCAACACCTCCCAAGAGCCACTTGTGTGCATTTCATCTCAAGTCTGTATTCAGTGATGTCATGTTGGTAGCTTGAAATTGACCATGGGGGGAGTATTTGCACCACAGAGATTGGCCAACGTGACAAACCAGGGCTGTTTTCTCCCGGAGAGACATTTATGTAACATTTATGGGACATCGCTGATCATCACCCTCAACGTGTAGGGTTCT